>NW_021614460.1:0-2969 GCF_004785775.1 Grammomys surdaster | reverse complement strand
ACCGGAGCAGCAGAACCGGCCGGCCTTTACAAAGTAACAGAACCTGAAGTTACAACCTGGCAACAGCTATAAAAGTGGCTGTCTGCCTCTTCCCTGCTTTTTGATCTCTTAATCTCTTGCTTTTGTTTTTCTTGCCCTCTTAGGTTTATTAATTCCCCACTCTATCCCATTCCCTTCCTCCCTCTTTCTCCACAAGCTCATGCCCAGCCTCTATTTTTCTACTCTCTGCCTCTCTCTGCCTTTCTTTCCCTCTACTGTCCTCGTAGCTCCCCTCCCCGTGTCCTGAATAAACTATATTCTATTCTATAATGTCTTGTGGCAGGTTCCTCATGGGGAAGAGCTGTCTCAGCATGAGGCATGAGCCTGCTGAGACATCCCTTTCCTCTATACCTCACCACACACCCATAGAACACATTCCATCTCTCTTTACAGAGAGGAAGCTGTAGGGGAGGAGCAGACCTAGCTGTCACCAGGTAACTGTGAGTAGAGTTTTAGTCAGAATGCTAAGGCCATTAACATTAAAATGGGATTTTAGGAAGCAAGAGTCTTGTTTTGTGGACTCATGCTGGGCTCAGGGAAACTGCAGCTCCATTTGACCAGATGATAGGTATCAAGAAATGAGATCGAGTAACATTCACTAAGAGAGAATATGGTATGAATAAAAGCTTGAAGACACAGAGATTCCTCAGAAGATCAAGTGATAACCTAGATATGAAATTTTGATAGACCTTAACAGAAAGCAAACAAAAGATGATTTTACTAAATATGGAATTTTAAGCTGGCATATATGATACTGATCACTTTCAAAATGCAGTGTGTCTCTTTAGCAATGGAAGGGACAATAGTGCTCAAAAATTGTTTGACCATGTGAAATGTTACTTAGAAAATAAATTCTCACTCCTGATTCTCTTTGTCATATATAGATGTATCTCAATATCCCAGATGAAAAAAAAAAGCCCTTTGCTTACTTCAGCATGGCAGGGTTTATATACAGCTGAGGAAAACTGAACAACCTTATTAAATACTGAGGCCAAATCTAAAAGCTATATTTACCAAATATAGAACACCATCATATTATCAAAGTGTACTTCTCACTAATAGACTGTGTCCTTCATTACACTAACCATGCATTTTCCCTGATTTAAATGTGTTGCAGGAGCTTCTGCTATCAAATTCAGAGATTTATAGAATTATTCAGGTATCCTGTCTTATCCCCTTGAACTTCAGCTGTATTTTCTTATAATGCAACAGATACATGTGCTTTATGTGCACAGGGAATCCAGAATTCGACTTGTGAGCTGAGTTTAAGCAGCTCTGCAGAAGGACATTCCTTAGATAAGGACAACCCGCTGTTTTCAGGATCCAGACAAAGTCAAGCAGAGAAATGGAATCCCTGCTGATAAAGGGAGCCCTGCATTTTGAGCTGAGTTCCACTGAGACTTGTGGACTTCGACCTTCACACAGGTTTTCTAAAACCTTGATTCCTGAAATCATGGTTCTTGGCTGTGAGAGAAACGATATCAAATACTTGATGCTGATTCAAAATACATACAGCCGAGGACTCTGTCCAGCACTGCAGGTGGCTATCCCAAAATTGACAGTAAAAGTGTTTTCTAAAGGTCATTCTATTTTGCTATCAGTTCAGCAGCTTCAGGGTAACAAGGAATATGGTATCAATGGTAATTAATGACATTAAATCCACAATCATTGGCCCACTGTCTCACTTCTCTGATGTGAAATGAGTTCCTTGGTCAGAAGCAATACTGAGTGGAATGCCATTGTGGTGAATGAGGTACTCAGTATTTCCATGGATAGTGGATTTGGCAGAAGCCATATGTGCATGAAAATCAAAATCATAAGCAGAAGACCTATCGATTCCAGGAAGAAGAAAGCTTTGTTCTTTGCCCAAGAGAAATGATCCAATGTAGTCAACCTGCCACCCAGTCACTGGCTGGCCAACACAGGAGATAGTTCCATATGTAGGGTTAAGTGTTAGTCTCTGCTGATGGTAGACTTGGTACACACTAGGAGATGTGGCCATTTCAGGCTTGGTGAGAGGACTCTACTGTTGTACCCATGCATCAATCCTACTGCATCCACGATGGCCACTATGTTCAAGGGACCACTGGAAAATAACAGATATAGCTGGGGACATGGCTGACTTCCCACAGAATAGATCATCCTAACTACTTGATTACTGAATGTTTGCATAGCTGAACTTACCTTTTGATCAGTACTTACATGGGACATAAATATCTTTACATACTTTGGCCATTTTTGAGAGATCTATCCACATACTTCTGCCTTTTATGTTTTTCTCAACAATTTTCTAATTGTTTTCTTTCCAAGTCTGTGATGGTCAAGCCATGCCACTGTTTACAGCTGATGATTCAATGAATAATCACACATTTCCAGACAAATGTATGAGCATGACTACTGCGTGAAGCTCTGAACTGTGATGATTTCCCTTTAATGGTGTCTTTCAGTGTTATCCCAGAAACATGTCTTCATGCTGAAGTTGTTAATTTCTTGATTGGGCCTGCATAACAGGCAGAACCCTTAGTAAAACCAGGACCTAGTCATCTCTTCCTCAGTCACTTGATGACAGGGCCTACACCAGGAGTCTTTAGGTGCATGTATGACAGCAGAGAGCATGGTACAGGAATAGAAAACTGCATCTGGGAAAATTATTTATGTAACTTTCTTGTGCCTTCAGGACATGCTCAGGATGCTGGGTTGCTGCTGCTGTCTGGTTGGGTCAAATGGCACCCAGCTCATAATGGTCAGCTCAGGTTTTATGGTAACTTGTTGTCCATTTCTCTGTTCAGTTTCTACTAAGATGGACTAGAAGGCCAAAATCTCTTTTTAAAAGGGAAAATACTTGGATAGAGTTGACACTAGAGCCTTGTTCCAATATTCAATATCTATATTTCACAATAAGAGCCTTGTTCCAATATTCAAAATCTATA
>NW_021614459.1:0-7092 GCF_004785775.1 Grammomys surdaster | reverse complement strand
TGCAATTTTATGAAGTCCTATTTGTCAATTCTTGATCTTATAGCATATGCCATTGGTGTTCTGTTCAGGAACTTTTCCCCTGTGCCCAAGTATTCGAGGCTCTTCCCCACCTTCTCTTCTATTAGTTTCAGTGTATCTGGTTTTATGTGGAGGTCCTTTATCCACTTAGACTTGAGCTTTGTACAAGGAGATAAGAATGGATCAATTTTCATTCTTCTACATGTTGTCCTCCAGTTGAACCAGCACCATTTGTTGAAAATGCTGTCCTTTTTCCACTGGACAGTTTTAGCTCCTTTGTCAAAGATCAATTGACCATAGGAGTGTGGGTTCGTTTCTGGGTCTTCAATTCTATTCCATTGATCTTTCTGCCTGACTCTGTAGCAATACCACGTAGTTTTTATCACTATTGCTCTGTAGTGCAGCTAGAGGTCAGGGATGGTGATTTCTCCAGAAGTTCTTTTATTGTTGAGAATAGTTTTCGCTATCCTGGTTTTTTTGTTATTCCATATGAATTTGAGAATTTCCTTTTCTAACTCTGTGGAGAATTGAGTTGGGATTTTAATGGGGATTGCATTGAATCTGTAGATTGCTTTTGGCAAGATGGCCATTTTTATTATATTAATCATGCCAATCCATGAGCATGGGAGATCTTCCCATCTTCTGAGATCTTCTTTGATTTCTTTCTTCAGGGACCTGACGTTCTTGTCATACAGGTCTTTCACTTGCTTGGTTAGATTCACACCAAGGTATTTTATATTATTTGCAACTATTGTGAAAGGTGTCATTCCCCCAATTTCTTTTTCAGTCTGTTTATCTTTCATGTAGAGGAAGTCTACTGATTTGTTTGAGTTGATTTTATAACCAGCCACTTTGCTGAAGTTGTTTATCAGGTTTAGGAGTTCTCTGGTGGAACTTCTGGGGTCACTTAAGTATACTATTATATCATCTACAAATAGTGATATTTTGACTTCTTCCTTTCCTATTTGTATCCCTTTGCCTTATTTTTGTTGTCTAATTGCTCTGGCTAGGACTTTCAGTACTATATTGAATAGGTAGGGGGAGAGTGGGCAGCCTTGTCTAGTCCCTGATCTTCTTGGGATTGCTTCAAGTTTCTCTCCATTTACTTTGATGTTGGTTACTGGTTTGCTGTAAATTGCTTTTACTATGTTTAGGTAGGGACCCTTAATTCCTGATCTTTCCAAGACTTTTATCATGAAGGGATGTTGAATTTTGTCAAATGCTTTCTCAGCATCTAGGGAGAAGATCATGTGGCTTTTTTCTTTGAGTTTGTCTATATAGTGGATTACATTGATGGATTTCTGAATATTGAACCAACCCTGCATTCCTGGGATAAATCCTACTTGATCATGATGGATGATTGTTTTGATGTGTTCTTGGATTCAGTTTGCTAGATTTTTATTGAGTATTTTTGCATCGATGTTCATAAGGGAGATTGGTCTGAAGTTCTCTTTCTTTGTCGGATTCCTCTGGGGTTTGGGTATGAGTGTAATTGTAGCTTCATAGAACGAATTGGGTAGTGTTCCTTCTGTTTCTATTTTGTGGAATAGTTTGAAGAGAATTGGTATTAGGTTTTCCTTGAAGGTCTGTTAAAATTCAGAGCTAAAACCATCTGGTCCTGGGCTTTTTTTTAGTGGGGAGACTTTTAATGACTGCTGCTATTTCCTTAGGGGTTATGGGACTATTTAGATGGTTTATCTGCTCCTGGTTTAACTTTGGTACCTGGTATCTGTCTAGGAAATTGTCCATTTCATCCAGGTTTTCCAGTTTTGTTGAGTATAGGCCTTTGTAGTAGGATCTGATGATTTTTTGAATTTCTTCAGTTTCTGTTGTTATGTCTCCCTTTTGAGTTCTGATTTTATTAATTTAGATACTGTCTCTGTGCTCTCTGCTTAATCTGGCTAAGGGTTTATCTATCTTGTTGATTTTCTCAAAGAACCAGCTCCTGGTTTTGTTGATATTTTGTATTGTTGTTTCTGTTTCTATTTGGTTGATTTCAGCCCTGAGTTTGATTATTTCCTGCCTTCTACTCCTCCTGGGTGTATTTGCTTCTTTTTGTTCTAGAGCTTTTAGTTGTGCAGTCAAGTTGTTAGTGTGTGCTCTTTCCAGATTCAGATTCTTTTTGTGGGCACTTAGAGCTATGAGTTTTCCTCTTAGCACTGCCTTCATGGAGTCCCACAAGTTTTGGTATGATGTGTCCTCATTTTCATTGAATTCTAAAGTCTTTAATTTCTTTCTTTATTTTGTCCTTGACCAAGTCATCATTGAGTAGAGAGTTGTTCAGTTTCCATGTCCACGTGGGTTTTCCATTGATTTTGTCATTATTAAAGACCAGTCTTAGTCTGTGGTGATCTGATAAGATGCAAGGGATTATTTCAATCTTTTTGTATCTGTAGAGGTCTGTTTTGTGAACAATTATATGGCCTATTTTGGAGAATGTACCATGAGGTGCTGAGAAAAAGGTATATTCTTTTGTTTTAGGATGAAATGTTCTATAGATGTCTGTTAAGTCCTTTTGGTTCCTAACTTCTGTTAATGTCAAAGTGTCTCGGTTTAGTTTCTGTTTCCATGATCTGTCCATTGCTGAGAGTGGGGTGTTGAAAAACCACACTATTATTGTGTGAGGTGTAATGTGTATTTTGAGCTTTAGTAAAGTTTCTTTTATGTATGTAGGTGCCCTTGCATTTGGAGCATAGATGTTCAGAATTGAGAGTTTACCTTGGTAGATTTTTCCTTTGATGAGTATGAAGTGTCCTTCCTTATCTTTTTTGATTAATTTTGGATGAAAGTCAATTTTATTTGATATTAGAATGGCTACTCCAGCTTGTTTCTTGGGACCATTGGCTTGGAAAATTGTTTTCCACCCTTTTATTCTGAGGTAGTGTCTGTCTTTGTCACTGAGGTGCGTTTCTTGTATGCAGCAAAATTCTGGGTCTTGTTTGTGTATCAAGTCTGATAGTCTACGTCTTTTTATTGGGGAATTGAGACCATTGATGTTAAGAGATATTAAGGAAAAATGATTGTGTTATTTTTGTTATTAGAGTTAGAGTTATGTTTGTATAGTTATCTTCTTTTGGGGTTGTTGGAAGATTACTTCCTTGCTTTTTCTAGGTTGTAGTTTCCCTCCTTGTGTTGGCATTTTCCATCAATCATCCTTTGAAGTGCTGGGTTTGTGGGAAGATATTGTGCAAATTTGGTTTTGTCATGGAATATCTTGGTTTCACCATCTATAGTGATTGAGAGTTTTGCTGTGTATAGTAATCTGGGCTGGCAATCGTGTTCTCTTAGGGTCTGTATGATGTCAGTCCAGGCTCTTCTGGCTTTTATAGTCTCTGGTGAGAAGTCTGGTGTAATTCTTATAGGTCTCTCTTTATATGTTACTTGTCCTTTTTCTCTTACTGCGTTTAGTATTTTTTCTTTGTTTTGTGCATTTGATGTTTTGATTATTATGTGACGGGAGGTATTTCTTTTCTGGTCTATTCTATTTGGTGTTCTGTAGGCTTCTTGTATGTTTATGGGCATCTTGTTCTTTAGGTTAGGGAAGTTCTCCTCAATAATTTTGTTGAAGATATTTACTGTCCCTTTAAGTTGGGACTCTTCATTCTCATCTATATCTATTATCCTTAGGTTTGGTCTTCTCATTGTGTCCTGGATTTCCTGGATGTTTTGAGTTAGGAGTTTTTTGCATTTTGCATTTTCTTTGACAATTGTGTCAATATTTTCCACCGTATCTTCTGCATTTGAGATTCTCTCTTCTATCTCTTGTATTCGGTTGGTGATGCTTGGGTCTATGACTCCTGATCTCTTTCTTAGGTTTTCTATCTCCATGGTTGTCTGTCTCCCTTTGAGCTTTCTTTATTGTTTCTATTTCCATTTTCAGATCCTGAATGTTTTTGTTTAATTCCTTCTTTGTGTTTTCTTGCATTCTTTAAGGGATTTCTGTGATTCCTCTTTAAGGGCTTCTACTTGTACTCTCCTGTTTACTTGTACTCTCCTGTATTTCTTTAAAGGAGTTACTTAATTCCTTCTTATAATCCTCTATCATCATCATGAAAGTGATTTTAATTCTGAATCCTGCTTTTCAGGTGTGATGGGGTGTTCAGGGCTTGCTATATTGGGAGAACTGGGTACTGATGATGCCAAGAAACTTTGGTTTCTGTTGCTTATGTTCTTGCGCTTGCCTTTCGCCATCTGGTTAACTCTAGTGTTACCTGCCCTCACTGTGTAAGACTGGAGTCTGTATTTCCAGTTATCTTGCTTGTTGCAGAGCTCCTCAGAGTCCAGATGTCTCTGTGGTCTTATGCTCCTAATCTCCTGGGTGGAAGAACTCCTGGGATTCAGGCCACCTCTTGGATCTGGAAATCCTTCCACTCTGGGTGCAGTGGATCCTCTAGGATGGCTCAGGATATGATGTCTCCCAAGTGCAAACCACCTTGGTGTCTGCTGCTCTGAGTGCAGTGGCTCCTCTAGGATGACTCAAGATTCAGTATCTCCACAGGAGCAGACCATTTCTGTGTCGGCTGCTCTGAGTGCAGTGGCTCCTCTAAGATGACTCAGGATTCAGTATCTCCACAGGACAGGAGCAGACCCAAATCTATTTCTGTCCCAGCCCGAAGGACCAGGCAGGGGAGGAAGGGAAGTGGAATTCCAGAGGGGCAGGGTTTGGGTAGCTGCTGTGTCCTGAATGTCCCTGGCTCCCAGATGTATCTCTGGGGCTTAGGGAGTGAGATGGAGTTCTTACCAGCTGCTCTGAGTGCAGTGGCTCCTCTAGGATGACTCAGGATTCAGTATCTCCACAGAACAGCAGCAGACCCAACTCTGTGTCTGCCCCAGCCCAAAGGACCAGGCAGGGGAGGAAGGGTCATGAATTATTTCTAATGGTTGCTGCACAAAATACTGACATAAAGTTGAACTATTTAACATTTTCCATAGAAGTACTTCCTAGTGGAATCTCTTTAGTGGATAACTATTATTCAAAGTACGTATTGAGAAAGCAAACCTTTTCTTATCCTGCTCATGCAAGGGTATTATGAAAATGCATCTTTCAAGTCAATTATTATTATCGGTCATGATATCAATAACAAAGATGGTAAAGAAAGTCCAGGCAGTAAAAGACTCATTCTTAAATTACTTGTTAACTACTCTTAAATCCAGTATCTTACTCTATTTTCTTTGTTTCTTTTAACAACAAACACTGGGAAATTCTATGAGCTGGAAGACCCTTCTATATTTTGAGCCTCCAACTGCCCCTGTACCAGCTGTTCAAGTGTCTCCAATTTTTCCTTTGTTCTAGGCCACTGCTCTTGTCATACAGGCTTGTTTGATAACAGTTTTAGGGGCAAGGCTGTTGATATATCAACAGTGTCCCCGTTTATAAATTTAGAAATTCAATCCTTGTTGATTTTCTGGTTTTTGATCATGGGCACAACTTGTGATTTTTCTCCATCACCCAGAAACATCTAACACATCACACTTAATCTCCTCATCTGTTGTCCTTCAAATTGTAGGTTTATTAATTTGGGCACCCCATTACTGTTAAGGATCCCTTCCCCATAAATTTATTGAGTATGTTAGCCACAAAAGGTGTGAACTTTCCTGCTTGCCCTTCTGGTCCCACACAGTTGATCCATCAGATACTTTGACTTACACCTGATAATTTATCAATTTCTATAAACTGTGTGTAAACCTTCTGAAGTGGCCAACGTGGATTTCCATACTTGTGAGAAAGTATAGTAATATCAGTTCCTCTATCTACCAAACTTTCTATGTCAACACCTTTCATTTGTACCATTAATTTGGGTCCCTGATCATTAACCATTGTTGGCCGGAACACATGTTTTTCCAGTACTCCAAAAAGCTCATATCCTTTCTAGTACAGCATCCTTAACCTTAATGTATGAAAACAATGAAAATTTCTTCCTTGCTATCCCCATCTACTATACTGCGATGCACAGTAAGTCCTTAAGACATTAACCCACTTCTTCTCAAAATTATTTCCACTGTTCCTGAGGGTAAAAGACCATACACACCAGTGGTTAACTTGTAAGAATCAACTTTGGGGATGGGGTAAAAGACATATCTGTGGTCAGATCCAAAGCTACATTCTCTTCTGTAGCATCTGTAGATCAGAAATACTTAGTTTTAATTTTCTTTCTACTTGATACTTTCTGTATGGCTCACATACATACAAAGATGGCTCACATTGTTTCTTGGGGATATTGAATTGACAGACACTGTTGTTTGTTTCTGATGGCAAGAGGATACCTCATATGTTTCTTTTGGACCAACAATCCTTTGACCCGTATTTACCCTTTCCACAACAGCTACAATACCCTGGAAATCTTTGTGGTTTATAATAACCAGAACTTGCTTGTTCCCTTCTGTGAACACCATATTTCCTAGAGTCAATGTACCTGCTATTTTGAGTTCTGAATCTTATAACCTTACAGTATCTTTGGAAATGGCCAAATTCACTATAATTAAAACATCAAGCATTTTGATTTCCAAGATTTCTAGTTATGGCTTGCCCTATGATATTAGCATGACGCTCCTGATAATCAACATCAGATGTCTCTCTTTTTCATTCATCGTTTGGGATTCCTCATGCTTTCAATTATCTGATTCCTCTCTTACATTCAGCATTTGTGTTTCAAAGGTCCAATATTTCTATCAATGACTGTCTGGTTTCAGGCTCCATTTACATCTCAACCCAATCTCTGTAAGAAATTGTGAATGTTTCTACGGGTTCCTGTGTTACCTTCATAAATGTGGTAGATTTTCTCCCTGGCTCCTCAATCATATCATAGGCTCTTAAAACCACATTGTGACATTGTTCAATTATGCCATCATCAGATTGGATTTGTTCTTGTATATCACCATAATACCCTTCACCAAGCAGTTGGGCTTAGTAACATTTATCCCCTTTGCTATATTCTGTAGTTCTATTTTTGTGGCTTCATGCCTCCACCACAATAACCACTGTAATTGTTGTCAAGATTCTAGAACAACTGACACCAATCTCTTCCAATCTTAGGGAACAATCCTATTCTGCATAGCTCAAATATTTAACATTTC
>NW_021614458.1:20824-37280 GCF_004785775.1 Grammomys surdaster | reverse complement strand
ATAGTAAGCAGTCCAGTCAGCAATCAATTGATGTCAATATTTGATTAATTTTGAGGCTCTGAAATAGCTATTGCCTATTGAAAACTAAGTTATTTTTTTACCCAGACTGAAATTGTAAGAACCCAGAAAGAGGACCCCCAACTCAAGTCCCGATCAGTGCGCACCCAAAGAGACATGAGAGACTGACTTGATGCAAAATAGCAAAAGGCAGTTTACTAACAAGGGCCCATGGATCAAAACTTATCC
Source organism: Grammomys surdaster (assembly GCF_004785775.1). Lineage (NCBI taxonomy): Eukaryota > Metazoa > Chordata > Mammalia > Rodentia > Muridae > Grammomys > Grammomys surdaster. The sequence goes on along the minus strand of NW_021614458.1, from coordinate 37,034 downwards.
CAAGCAGGGGAGAGAATTTCGATGAAGACCCTAGGAAGTTTAGAACTTTTATAGGGGGAGGCACAAGGGGGAAGGGAAAAGTGGGAAATTCTGGCGCAGTTACATATGATTGGATATTTCAAACATCAGCACGTTGCGTAAGCAATCATTTTGACATGCTGATGACCCACTATTTTTGACCATGAAGCCTCAGACCTTCTAGGATAAACACCAGGTGGCCCATTACTCACTTGGGCATGTTTAGACTGGTCAAGATATGTCTTTGGTTGTTTCTATATTTCTGGTCACCTCGTCCCTAGAGGGGCTTGATATTTTTATTATGGCTATTCTCAGCAAGCTCAGAAAGCCGTCCTGCGGTCTTTGCCAAGTTGTTTGTGGTCTCTGCTGAGCTGTTTTAATTTTTACTCTTACATTCCCTACTCTATTTGCAAATGATTTTAATCTTAGAATCACAGATTAGTATTGTCTTCAGGTTCATCTCTCTTAAATCTCATGTCTCTGTCTTATCACCAATAGCTGAATGGTATCTATTCTGGACTTAACAAAAGCTAATATTCTATTTATCTATTTTACCTGTCCTGAACTCTGGAGCCTATGTAATTTCTAATTAATCTCTAGATGTGTGGCCAGGCCCTGACTTATCTGGGCAACAAAAAGGTCTATTAACAGACCCAATTATCTTGGGTATTCTAAACCTTGGAAAGATTTCTTCTAGGATCTTGTTAGTCACCAGGTTGGCAGTTTCATTCTTCCTGAAAAGGTGTCTATAAAAACTAAAAGATATTTATTTTCATATTTTGCCAGCTTGACTTCTGTGAAGTCCATCTCTCAGTAAGCTCCGGGCCAGTTGCCCCTCAGTCTCTTTTCCATGGTATACATGGAAGGCCTTGTATTGATTAAGGCACAATCTCACCACAGCTTTTGCCAAATCAGACAGTCTTTCTTGTGGGAGGATTAATTTACAAAAGCCCAATTTGTCTATCACTTGATGGTCATCGGTGGTGTACCTGAAACTGGTCCTGAGCCCTCTGGTGCCCAGGGCTGTAGATGACAGCCACTTTCTTTGGTTCGAAGAGGCTTTCAGTATTTCTGCAGATGTCAGCAGTCTTCTTTGTCTATAGATTGCACCATGTACTTACTTTCCATCTACCACCACTGCTCCCAACATCCGCTTACCTTCTGTTGTCATCTGTATAGCAGTTCAACACAGTGATGGATGGGAGAAGAGTCATCAGTCACAGGCAGCAAGGTGGCAGGATTCAACATGGCCGGTGGTGAAAAGCTCACCCTTTCAGTCAGCAACAGGCTCATCTATCGGTCAGGGGCTGTTGAATGGTTGATAATGTCAACAGTCTTCTCTGGTGGGAGCAAACTGAAGAGGTTAAATGTCTTTGTGGGAATTCTGTTAGCCATTCACTGATATCTGGGACTTCCGGCTGTTTTTGAAACTCATGAAGCTGGTACTCTTTTTCTAGTTTCAAGGCCAGTGGGGGTTCCCCAGGTCATCTCTGGTCCTGTCTGGGCAAACTTAATCTGTGTCTTCAATTTTCTCTTCAGGGGGTCTGTCTTTTCTCTTTACAGTAAGCACACTAATCTTTTTCCAGTAATCATTGCTGTATCACTCTTCTTCCGCCTGGCATCCACCTTCAGTCACTCAGGTTTCCTGTCTGTCTAAGTCCTATCTTATCTCTTGTCTTTATCTCCTACACTTTGGTCAAAATCCTTCTTGTCTGCAATCGCACCTCTTTTCTCTCTAGCTTTTATATCTTCTTCTCTCTGGACAATCTTTCTACATTCTTTAGCCTTTCTTTCTTTTCTCTCTCTCTCTTCATCTTCTCCCCTCTCTCTCTTATGATAAACTTTCTCTGTCTCATTTCTCTTCTATCTTCATCTTCTCTCCTTCTCTTTCACTGCTACACTTTCTTTTTCTCTTTCATGTTCAGAGTCTAAACACATATCTCTACACTCTTACTGTACCTCACTGAAGCCTACAGCACACCAAGGGGAATACTCCCTTCTTTTTCTAGAACTCAGCAGAGCCTGTTTTCTAAGTCTCATAACCCCCAGAGCTGGTAACAATTACTGTTCCTCTAGAAGACCCTGGCTCAGTTATAATATTCACACTTAAGGGTGGTTCATGGCATCCTGTAACACTGGTTTTAGTTAATCTGCAACCTTCTCTGTCATGAAATTCACTGATGTAACAGAAATTAAACCACGCCAAGAGGTCTGAGAATGCCATGCTGGAGAGCAGTCCCATTAGACGAAGTGATTGAGTTTCTAATTGTTTGTTCAAACTTTACATCACAGAAAAAAGGCAGTTAACTTAAAAACATTATTTTCAAATAAGGTCTTGGATTCACAAATGCTATGAAACTCTTTTTGTGTGTGTGTGTGTGTGTGTGTTTTACATTTTTTTATTGGATGTTTTATTTACATTTCATATGTTATCTCCTTACTCCATCCCCCACCCACCCAGGAACCCCCATCCCCTTACCCCTCCTCCTTCTTCTCTGTGGATGTAACCCCCACCTACACCCCCACTCCCACTTCCCCACCCTCAAAATTCCCACCCCCTGGGGCGTCCAACCTTCATGAGGTCAAGGATCTCTTCTTCCACCTGTGCCCGGCAGGGCCCTCCACTCTTACATATTCAGCTGAAGCCATGGATCCCTCCATAAGTGCTCCCAGGCTGGTGGTTAGGACCCTGGGAGCTGTGGTTGGTTGGTATTGTTGCTCTCCTCATGGTGCCACAAACCCTTTCAGCTCCTTCAGTCCTCACTCTAACTCCTCCATTGAGAACCTCATGATCAGTTCAATGGCTAGTTGTGAGCATCTGCCTCTGAATATGTCAGACTCTTGAAGGTCTCTGAGGAGACATCCATATCAGGCCCTTATCGGCATGCACTTCCTGACTTCCACATCAGCATCTATCTTTGGTGACTGCACATGGGATGGATACTCAGGTGGAAAGGTCTTCAAATGGCCCCTCCTTCAGTTTCTGTCCCTCACTTTGTCTCCATATTTGCTCCCTTGAGTATTTTGTTGCTCCTTCTAAGAAGAACTGAATCACCCCCACTTGGTCTTCCTTTTTTATGAGCTTCATGTGGCCTGTGAGTTGCATCTTGGGCATTTCAAGGTTCTGGGCTAATATCCAATAATCAGTGAGTTAATACCATGTGTGTTCTTTTGTGATTGGCTTACTTCACTCAGGATGATAATTTCTAGTTCCATCCATTTACCTAGGAACCTCTCGAATTCATTGTTTTTAATAGCTGAGTAATACTCCATTGTGTAAATATACCACATTTTTTGAATCCATTCTTCAGTTGAAGGACATCTGGGTTCTTTCCAGCTCCTGGCTATTATAAATAAGGCTGCTATGAACATAGTTGAGCATATGTCCTTGTTATATGTTGAAGCATCTTCTGGGTATATGCCTAGGAGTGGTATAGCTGGATCCTCAGGTAATGCTATGTCCAATTTTCTGAGGAACCGCCACACTGATTTCCAAAGTGGTTGCACCATCTTGTAGTCCCACCAACAATGGAGGAGTGTTCCTCTTTCTCCACACCTTCGCCAGCATCTACTATCACCTGAGTTCTTAATCTTAGCCATTCTGACTGGTGTGAGATGGAATCTCAGAGTTGTTTTGATTTGCGTTTCCCTGATGACTAAGGACACTGAACATTTCTTTAGGTGCTTCTCAGCCATTCGAGTTTCTTCCATTGAAAATTCTTTGTTAAGCTCTATACCCCATTTTTTAATAGGGTAATTTGGTTGTCTGGAGTCTACTTTCTTGAGTTCTTTGTATATATTGGATATTAGCCCTCTATCAGATGTAGGATTGGTAAAGATCTTTTCCCAATTTGTTGGTTGTCGTTTTGTCCTATTGACAGTGTCCTTTGCCTTATAGAAACTTTGCAATTTTATGAAGTCCCATTTGTCAATTCTTGATCTTAGAGCATATGCCATTGGTGTTCTGTTCAGGAACTTTTCCCCTGTGCCCAAATATTCGAGGGTCTTTCCCACCCTCTCTTCTATTAGTTTCAGTGTATCTGGTTTTATGTGGAGGTCCTTTATCCACTTAGACTTGAGCTTTGTACAGGGAGATAAGAATGGATCAATTTTCATTCTTTTACATGTTGTCCTCCAGTTGAACCAGCACCATTTGTTGAAAATGCTGTCCTTTGTCCACTGGACAGTTTTAGCTCCTTTGTCAAAGATCAAGTGACCATAGGAGTGTGTGTTCATTTCTGGGTCTTCAATTCTATTCCATTGATCTTCCTGCCTGTCTCTGTACCAATACCAGGTAGTTTTTATCACTATTGCTCTGTAGTACAGCTTGAGGTCAGGAATGGTGATTCCTCCAGAAGTTCTTTCATTGTTGAGAATAGTTTTCGCTATCCTGAGTTTTTTGTTATTCCATATGAATTTGAGAATTTCCTTTTCTAACTCTGTGAAGAATTGAGTTGGGATTTTAATGGGGATTGCATTGAATCTGTAGATTGCTTTTGGCAAGATGGCCATTTTTATTATATTAATCCTGCCAATCCATGGGCATGGGAGATCTTTCCATCTTCTGAGATCTTCTTCGATTTCTTTCTTCAGGGACTTGAACTTCTTGTCATACAGGTCGTTCACTTGCTTGGTTAGATTCACACCAAGGTATTTCATATTATTTGCAACCATTGTGAAGGGTGTCATTTCCCTAATTTCTTTTTCAGTCTGTTTATCTTTCATGTAGAAGAAGGCTACTGATTTGTTTGAGTTGATTTAATAACCAGCCACTTTGCTGAAGTTGTTTATCAGGTTTAGGAGTGCTCTGGTGGAAGTTTGGGGGTCACTTAAGTATACTATCATATCATCTGCAAATAGCGATATTTTGACTTCTTCCTTTCCTATTTGTATCCCTTTGACTTCTTTTTGTTGTCTAATTGCTCTGGCTAGGACTTCCAGTACTATATTGAATAGGTAGGGGGAGAGTGGGCAGCCTGGTCTAGTCCCTGATCTTAGTGGGATTGCTTCAAGTTTCTCTCCATTTAGCTTGATGTTGGCTACTGGTTTGCTGTACATTGCTTTTACTATGTTTAGGTATGGGCCTTGAATTCCTGATCTTTCCAAGACTTTTATCATGAAGGGATGTTGAATTTTATCAAATGCTTTCTCAGCATCTAGTGAGATGATCATGTGGTTTTTTTCTTTGAGTTTGTTTATATAGTGGATTACATTGATGGATTTCCGAATATTGAACCATCCCTGCATTCCTGGGATAAAACCTACGTGATCATGATGGATGATTGTTTTGATGTGTTCTTGGATTCAGTTTGCTAGAATTTTATTGAGTATTTTTGCATCAATGTTCATAAGGGAGATTGGTCTGAAGTTCTCTTTCTTTGTCGGGTATTTGTGGGGTTTGGGTATGAGTGTAATTGTAGCTTCATAGAACGAATTGGGTAGTGTTCCTTCTGTTTCTATTTTGTGGAATAGTTTGAAGAGAATTGGTATTAGGTCTTCCTTGAAGGTCTGATAAAATTCAGCACTAAAACCCTCTGGTCCTGGGCTTTTTTTAGTGGGGAGACTTTTAATGACTGCTGCTATTTCCCTAATGGTTATGGGACTATTTAGATGGTTTATCTGCTCCTGGTTTAACTTTGGGACCTGGTATCTGTCTAGAAAATTGTCCATTTATTCCAGGTTTTCCAGTTTTGTTGAGTATAGGCCTTTGTAGTAGGATCTGATGATTTTTTTAATTTCTACAGTTTCTGTTGTTATGTCTCCCTTTTCAGTTCTGATTTTATTAATTTGGATACTGTCTCTGTGCCCTCTGGTTAATCTGGCTAAGGGTTTATCTATCTTATTGATTTTCTCAAAGAACCAACTCCTGGTTTTATTGATATTTTGTATTGTTCTTTCTGTTTCTATTTGGTTGATTTCAGCCCTGAGTTTGATTATTTCCTGCCTTCTACTCCTCCTGGGTGTATTTGCTTCTTTTTGTTCTAGAGCTTTTAGTTGTGCAGTCAACTTGTTAGTGTGTGCTCTTTCCAGTTTCTTTTTGTAGGCACTTAGAGGTATGAGTTTTCCTCTTAGCACTGCCTTCATGGAGTCCCACAAATTTTGGTATGATGTGTCCTCATTTTCATTGAATTCTAAAAAGTCTTTAATTTCTTTCTTTATTTCTTCCTTGAGCAAGTCATCATTGAGTAGAGAGTTGTTCAGTTTCCATGTGCACGTGGGTTTTCCATTGGTTTTGTCATTATTAAAGACCAGTCTTATTCCATGGTGATCTGATAAGAGGCAAGGGATTATTTCAATCTTTTTGTATCTGTAGAGGCCTGCTTTGTGACCAATTATATGGTCTATTTTGGAGAAGGTACCATGAGGTGCTGAGAAAAAGGTGTATTCTTTTGTTTTGGGATGAAATGTTTTATAGATGTCTGTTAAGTCCATTTGGTTCATAACTTCTGTTAATGTCAAAGTATCTCGGTTTAGTTTCTGTTTCCATGATCTGTCCATTGCTGAGAGTGGGGTGTTGAAATCCCCCACTATTATTGTATGAGGTGTAATGTGTGTTTTGAGCTTTAGTAAAGTTTCTTTTATGTATGTAGGTGCCCTTGCATTTGGAGCATAGATGTTCAGAATTGAGAGTTCACCTTGGTAGATTTTTCCTTTGATGAGTATGAAGTGTCCTTCCTTATCTTTTTTGATTAATTTTGGATGAAAGTCGATTTTATTTGATATTAGAATGGCTACTCCAGCTTGTTTCTTGGGACCATTGGCTTGGAAAATTGTTTTCCACCCTTTTATTCTGAGGTAGTGTCTGTCTTTGTCACTGAGGTGCGTTTCTTGTATGCAGCAAAATTCTGGGTCTTGTTTGTGTATCCAGTCTGATAGTCTGCGTCTTTTTATTGGGGAATTGAGACCATTGATGTTAAGAGATATTAAGGAAAAATGATTGTGGCTTCCTGTTATTTTAGCTATTAGAGGTAAAGTTATGTTTGTATAGTTATCTTCTTTTGGGGTTGTTGGAAGCTTACTTCCTTGCTTTTTCTAGGTTGTAGTTTCCCGCCTTGTGTTGGCGTTTTCCATCAATTATCCTTTGAAGTGCTGGGTTTGTGGGAAGATAGTGTGCAAATTTGGTTTTGTCATGGAATATCTTGGTTTCACCATCTATAGTGATTGAGAGTTTTGCTGGGTATAGTAATCTGGGCTGGCAATTGTGTTCTCTTAGGGTCTGAATGATGTCCGTCCAGGCTCTTCTGGCTTTTATAGTCTCTGGTGAGAAGTCTGGTGTAATTCTTATAGGTCTGCCTTTGTATGTTACTTGACCTTTTTCCCTTACTGCTTTTAGTATTTTTTCTTTGTTTTGTGCATCTGATGTTTTGATTATTATGTGACGGGAGGTATTTCTTTTCTGGTCTAGTCTATTTGGTGTTCTGTAGGCTTCTTGTATGTTTATGGGCATCTTGTTCTTTAGGTTAGGGAAGTTCTCCTCAATAATTTTGTTGAAGATATTTACTGTCCCTTTAAGTTGGGAATCTTCATTCTCATCTATACCTATTATCCTTAGGTTTGGTCTTCTCATTGTGTCCTGGATTTCCTGGATGTTTTGAGTTAGGAGTTTTTTGCATTTTGCATTTTCTTTGACAACTGTGTCAATATTTTCTACCATATCTTCTGCATTTGAGATTCTCTCTTCTATCTCTTGTATTCGGTTGGTGATGCTTGCGTCTATGACTCCTAATTGTGACGCGCCGCCTTGCCGATAAGGAGAACACGCCACACTTCAGGATTCTTCTGACAGCAGTTTACTTGTTACAGCTCTTTTAGATGGTGTTACAGCTCTCTTAGATGGTAGTGTTACAGCTCTCTTGGATGGTAGTGGCGAAGGACCCAGAGCCCCAGAACCCACGGCTTATATAGAGTCCTGGGAGAACGTACCGCATGCTCATTGGCTCTTTAAGTGATGCCTAATTAGCATACTAGTTTTTCATTGGTTCTTGGAGTGAGGCTTAATTAGCATATTAACTATTGCTCCTTGCGCATGCGCACACTCGGCTTGGCTCTGACTAGAACCAGAGCGCAGGAAGCCGGCGTGCCCTGCCCATGCGCACTTCCATTCATGGCTCTGTCAGAGCCGAGAAGCAGGGAGCCGGCGTGCCTTGCTCGGGCGCACCTTACTTCACGGCTCCCTCACGGAGCCGCACCATTGAATGCGGCTTCCTGACGGAGCCGCGCCATTGTCGAATGGTGAACGCGGCTCCCAACATCTCCCCCTTCTTTATTATATTGCTACAACAAATTTCCAACTGTTATTTTGCCTATCAAGCCCACTGTTTTACCAGTAAGGCGTTCAAGGCAGTTAAACAGTTGTGAGACCCTCCACACTTATGTCCCGTGCAATGAGAACCCGAGCCCTGGGAAGTGTGGAGGACTACCACTCAGGGTTCCTGGTGCAATGGGAACACGAGCCCTCAGGATACCCCATTGAATGATAGTGTCTCATCATTTAAGCATATTCAACCAAGCTTGGGGGGATGTCCCTTGTTCTAGAGCAAGCAGCGCTTGAGTGATTAGAATCTTTCCTCTATGTTGTTAGTTTTTAAATTTGCAGAGCAACCGGAGCATGAAGAGCATTCTCCCAAGGATCAATAAGCCAAAGAGTACCACCCCCCCCCACTCTTTAAAATAGGAAAGGGCTGAAGAGATCCAGGTGGAGAGTCCTTCAGTCAGTGAAATGTTCACACGCATTGGGTTGATGGCTGTCACTGTTACTCTCAACTTCTCCAGAAGTTCATCAAATCCTTTTGACCATTCTCCTGTTAGGTAATGAGACAAATGTTTGGATAAATTAGCTGTTCGAGTAAAGTTTTCATATTGAACACTAGTAATACAGAGTGTTCTCAGTTTTCTTTCACATCTCAGTTGTGTCAATTGAAAAAGAATGTCTAATCTTTCTTCTATCAAATCTAGGCGCTGATTAACAATCATCAATCCGCCTTTCAATTTAGCACTCGTAGAAGTATGGATGTTGACTGTCTCTGCTACTGTAGCGGACAGCTGATTGAAGGCTGTTGCTGTTTGAACTTTGGTTGCCATAGCAATCCCAGCAGCTGTAGCTGCAATGGCACTAACTGATATCGCCGTCATTATGGCCGCAGTTATACCAAAGTCTCCTTTTTGTCTGAATAATGAGAGAATAGAGGGTGTTTCAACAGAAACAGGAACCCATCGTGGCACTCTGGCAACCATGGCATGTTTAGCTTGTCTAACCGCCCAACACTGAGACATCATGCATGAATCATTAGTGCATTTTTCAAATGAGGAGTTCGAAAGAATAAACAAGAAAGGTGGAAAGACACATACTGGAGTAGGTGAAAATACCGTTTGATTTACAATAATCTTGTTAACTCCAGTAATTAACTGAATAGGATTTGTCAACTGAGGGATTAGATCTGAACTCCGTTTCACCATAGTTCTATTAATAACTCTTGTAAAGGATGTTCTTCTTGTCTCTCTACCCTGGAGAAAGGCTAACAGGTTGAGGTCGGTACAACTGTCATTAACTCTATAGAGTAGCCATTTGTGAAAAGGATTTATACTAATGCTCTGTAGAAAAGGACCTTTTCTCATTATCGCGTCAGCTCCAAGATCTCCCAGCATATTGGTTGAAAAGGAAAAAGTTTTATTGGTATCTGCCCATTGTGTTACTCTGGATTAACAATCAGACCAAGGCAGAACAACTCTCTCATCTTCTAGACTACAAAAGGGAGAGACCTTAGGTTAACGAAGATGCTCTCCATCAATAAGTTTGGGTGATAAAAATGTTTTATCTATCCAAATGGCTGGTTGTAAAAAGGACTGTGAGAACTCTTTGACATAACTATTGTCCTTTTCATTATTATTCTTTTTGGTTGTTAATTTAACCCAGCTTCTTTTTTTATAGAACCACCCCAAGGTTCTCTTCGTGAGAGTTATACAGATTCCTGTCTCAGTAATCTGGAAACAGAGAGAACCCCGTTCAGGCAAGGAATGATTTTCTCCCAGGGGCGCATGCGTTTTATCATAAGGCAGCCCCATGGTTTTATTAGTTGTAAGAAATCTTGGAAACACCATGGCATCATGTCTAACAGGTATGGGTTTAGGTAAATCAGATAATATACTAGGAACCCAGATCTGGAGGATCCAAATTAGGACTGGAAGTGTCTGCAGATGAATTCTTCGGGGTGTCATCTTCAGTCATCACAATTCTTCTCGTTAGTCACTCTGGTAGCCAAAATGGATTGTCTTCTTCCTGTGGAAAAACACAAACCACTCCCCTGGATCCTATAGGATCCGGACCTTTCCATTGTCCGGTCAAGACATCCTTCCACTTGACCATCTCCTTTGGCCTATCAGGCTCTAAGCAATGACGGTCAGCAGCCAAATGGCCCTGACTGTCCAAATTTAAAAAATAGGAATAAAGAGTGTTATAGAAACGGTGACTCGTGGCATTAAGGGTAGAGACTCCTCGGACAGATCTGTCAGGTAAGTCACCTCCATTCGGCGACAAAATTGTCTAAACTTTTGAGACGTATAAGTTGAAAATTTTAGGCTGTCTTTAGGCACTCTAGGCCTCAAGGCAATGTCAGATAACATGTGTTGTCTTTTCTCTCGATAAAGGGGAGGCAAAAATGATTCCAGAACAGGTGTCAATAGAAACATGTAAATATTGAAGTTTCTCAAAGGATGGGATATGGGTAGCATCCATTTATCATAATTGATCACGTGTAAGCCCTCAAGGCTTAACATCATTATGAAAATTGAGGACGCTGAGAACAAGTTTTTGTTAACCTTTTAGAAATATCAAATTATAGTTTTAAGCTATTATTATTCTGATGATATAAAGAATAAGATTGGATGGCCAATTGTTTCTATATGGTCTATAATTTGACTGGTATACAAATCTGTTCTGGCATTGCCCTGGGTTCTAGGCAATTCAATGAACCCTTAAATGTCTTACATGTTTCTTAAATTAAGCTATAAGATTTGAGAATTAGTAATATCTAAAAGGGCAACAATTTTAAGTAGTTACAAACCGTGAGCCATATATTGGCTATGAGTGTACCAATTGAAAGCTTGATTTTTCAGCATTTTAAACAGTGTCTACAGCACATAATGTAATTATTTGTGTTGAAGCAGGGGAAAATTTTCTATGGGCTGTATGTAAATTTATAGGAAATATAAAGGCATGTATAGAGAACAACTGTTAACAACTTGTCTTAATGATTATCAATTTTGTCTAAAACTTTGTCAAGCAATAGGCCAAATGTTATTATTTTTTAATAACCAACTTAATTTTTATTTGGAATAAAGAATTAGCATTTTATCCAAAATATTGTTAGGATTTTATCTTATAATCTTGTATTAACATTGTAATAGTTTTATGATAAGATGTTCAAACTTTACTTTTACATGAAGAAGGATGAAACCACATTAATGGTTTCTTTGGCTAAAGGTCTGTTGTAGCAATAATGTAAACAGCCAACAATGTATCATGATCTATATAATTTATCTTTTAATGACCAGTAGCTTACTTTATATCTTTATAAAGCTATGTATCTCTCATCAGTTAACTGTCGAGGGGAATTAGGAGTTGTATCTCTCTTGAAAGTTTAGGATGAGGTTTTAGTCAATTAATATCTGTTAACAACTTTTAAGAGTCATTAAAAGTAAACCAATTTTTGTATGTGTGCCTGTAAGCCAGAAGAGGGCACTAGATCTCACTACAAAGGATTGTGAGCCACCATGGGTTGTTGGGAACCAAACTCTTATATTTTTAGTTGTGAGCCTAGCCTTTAACGGCTGAGCCATCTCTCCTTTTCCCTGATTTAAGGATATTTGCAGATGCAAACTTGTGAATGTAACCATTTTCTTCCCCTCTAGAGAACTACAGGCCGCTGTCAGCCATCTCCAGCTTAGATGTGGCCCACTTCCAACACACACAAGGCTGTCAGGCTTCCTGTTAAGCCACACCTATCCCCTAGTTTTCTCTCACTGTTTTCAGATGTAAGGGCGTAAATTACACTGAGAGATTTACTGGTCACCCTTACTGACTAGCTAGCTCTCCCTAGACAAAAGTTGTAGTGTGTAATTTTTTGAGCTTGTATTAGATGAAAGTCTAGGATACCCGCAACAGTCTAAAAGCCTTAGCTCCTCTTGATCTCTTTGTGGTGCAGGGATCAAGTCCCAGGGCCTTGCACATAAGAAAGAAAGGCAAGACTTTCTTTTTCACATAGGGAGCAATTAGTTTAATATATAATGGGAAAAATAATTTTTTGAGAGCTACTTATATTTGCATTATGAAGTTTCATGTCTCTCCATGTGAATAGTACATTTGTTATGTTCTCTCTAGAGACAGTATACTAGGCCACACTAGGATGTCCACAACTCTCAGGGACTATCTCATACTGTAGAACACCTTGTGAAGCAAGCTGATAGTCATTTTTTAACACATCCAGTTGAGTCTCCTTTTTACACTATTACTGACTTCTCTCTCTCTCTGGGCTGTCATAGTATCTAACTCACAGTTGCCTTTGAAAAGTTTTTTCTTAATCACCTTATTTTCTCCCTAGCCCCATGGGTAGCTGGTAAATCATTTTAAATTTACCACCTCTTTTATCTTGAGTGTCTGAAGAGTAAGTATGTCAAACATGAAGAGTAGTATACTAATTTTTCTTTGAGAAAAACCCAAAAGGCAGCTCGTCTGTTGTGCTAAATAACCACTGATGACTTGATGATGGATGTTGTCACTCTTTTGTCCACAAACAAGCTCTTTACTTTCTCTTTCATTTTAAGCATATTAAAGCAACAACAAATTTTTATATAAGACTATTAATCATTCTTTGAGTCAGCCTTTTAATGATATTGTTTTATGGGCTCTCAAGAATCATTAATAAATTTATTGGATTTAAATCTTATCACTTTTACCAGGATGTAAAGGAACAATAAAAACAATCTTTTAAATCTGTAATAATTTTATAATTAATAGTATAATTTTATATTAATATTAATTTATATTAATATTATAATTTTATAGTTAATTTTATAATTTTATTTTTTTTTAAAGATTTATTTATTTTATTAATGTGAATACACAGTTGCTGTGATCAGACATACCAGAAGAGGGCATCAGATCCCATTACAGATGGTTGTGAGCCACCATGTGGTTGCTGGGAATTGAACTCAGGACCTCTGGAAGAGCAATCAGTGCTCTTAACCACTGAGCCATCTCTCCAGCCCCTTTCTTTTTTTTTTTTTTTTTAAGATTTATTTATTTTATTAATGTATAATTTTAAATAATAAAATTATTTTATCATTTTATTTACTAGAATGGTAACTGACGTAGGTAAGACAGGCTGTAATGTCTCATTAATTTTATAAATCTTAAATTTGAACTTTGTTTTCGGTTTAACTGAATAAGTAACTCCTTTTAGTTGAATGAGGGATCAGATAAACGCCAAGTTAAAGGCACTCTTGTTTTCTAATAATTATTACATCAGCCCCAGTATCTATTAATTTTTATTGGGGAGAGCAGCTTTTACTGTATTTTGTCAAACATTTGGAGCTATTGCCATAGCGGCAAATCTCTCAAACTTCATGGCTGTAAAATTAGCATCAAACTCATGCTTTTGAAATGACTTAGCAAGTTCCTTCTATCTAAGTCCTGTTCTCACTTGGAGGACCCAGGCTCCCCTGATTCATATTCATATAATTTTGAACTTTGCAATTCTTAAACTGGATATAGAGGCCTTTTTAGCTCAGCTCAACTCTTAGGTGTAGGTAGCTTATCAGCCCCTGCTGTGTATATTAAGACTGCCTTTATTTTATTTTATTTTATTTTATTTTATTTTATTTTATTTTATTTTATTTTATTTTAATTTATTTATTTATTTATTTATTTATTTTTGGTTTTTTCGAGACAGGGTTTCTCTGTGTAGCTCTGGCTATCCTGGAACTCACTCTGTAGACCAGGCTAGACTCGAACTCTTGAACTCAGAAATCCGCCTGCCTCTGCCTCCCAAGTGCTGGGATTAAAGGCGTGTGCCACCACCGCCCGGCTAAGACTACCTTTAAAACAAAGTTAAACTAGCCCCAATAGTTGGATATGTAACCATTCTTGTCTTTTGAACATGCAACATAGAACATACACTTAGACAATGAAACAAAAGGCAAACAATCAACACATATGGACATTGGCGCGCCAAGGACAGACAACAAAGAAGGACATTTAAACATGTCTCTTCTCCATCTCTCGAAGATATCTCTTCACTGGGTACAATTCCTTAGGCCTTTTTTGTTCCACTTTTGTAGCTACTTCCCTTTTAATTTTTTTTTCCTTTTCTTCTTAGCGTTCTCTTCCTTTTCTGCTTCTGATAGGCTATCCTGATGCTCTGCTAAAGCTCTTTGTCCCTCTCTTACTTTGTCTCGGCACTTAGCATCCTCAATACAGGCTTTAATCATTTTATACAAAGGCCATGTGCCTGGAATTAACTTCCTTCCTTCTATTTTGTTGATCAGGTCACCTCCAAGTTTGCCCCAGGAGCCCTTAGACAGGGACCCCGGGGATACAAACCAGGGAGCTACCTGATCTATATCTTGTAAAGAATTGCACAACGACTTCTCAGGAACCTTTAAGCCACGCTCGTGCAGCAACGCCTGCATTGCTGAGAGAAGCGGCTTCATTTGATGGTTACCCATAGCTTCCTATCTACAGTTCCTGTATACACGGAGGGCAAGTGCACTCCTTCCCCTGTATATGCCAATTAAGACTAAAGCAGAGCACTAAAACTACTGCAGCCCAAACGGGGATAGCAATAGCAAGATAAACAGGATTCACCATACCTTACAGAAAGACGTCTAGACTTTTTTGTCAGTTCTGAATCCGATGTTGAGCTAACAGGGTCCCTCGAAGCTGGATAAAACGCTGAGACTTTCGGCTTCATCCCGGGTTTCGGCACCAGTTGTGACGCGCCGCCTCGCCGATAAGGAGAACACGCCACACTTCAGGATTCTTCTGACAGCAGTTTACTTGTTACAGCTCTTTTAGATGGTGTTACAGCTCTCTTAGATGGTAGTGTTACAGCTCTCTTGGATGGTAGTGGCGAAGGACCCAGAGCCCCAGAACCCACGGCTTATATAGAGTCCTGGGAGAACGTACCGCATGCTCATTGGCTCTTTAAGTGATGCCTAATTAGCATACTAGTTTTTCATTGGTTCTTGGAGTGAGGCTTAATTAGCATATTAACTATTGCTCCTTGCGCATACGCACACTCAGCTTGGCTCTGACTAGAACCAGAGCGCAGGAAGCCGGCGTGCCCTGCCCATGCGCACTTCCATTCATGGCTCTGTCAGAGCCGAGAAGCAGGGAGCCGGCGTGCCTTGCTCGGGCGCACTTTACTTCACGGCTCCCTCACGGGGCCGCGCCATTGAATGTGGCTCCCTCACGGAGCCGTACCATTGAATGCGGCTTCCTGACAGAGCCACGCCATTGACAAATGGCAAATGCGGCTCCCACACGGAGCCTCGCCATTGTCGAATGGCGAACGCGGCTCCCAACACCTGATCTCTTTCTTAAGTTTTCTATTTCCATGGTTGTCTCCCTTTGAGCTTTCTTTATTGTTTCTATTTCCATTTTCAGATCCTGAATGTTTTTGTTTAATTCCTTCTTTGTTTTTTCTTGCATTTCCTTAAAGGATTTCTGTGATTCCTCTTTAAGGGCTTCTATCTGTTTACTTGTACTCTCCTGTATTTCTTTAAGGGAGTTACTTAATTCCTTCTTATAATCCTCTATCATCATCATGAGAAGTGATTTTAATTCTGAATCCTGCTTTTCAGGTGTGATGGGGTGTTCAGGGCTTGCTATATTGGGAGAACTGGGTACTGATGATGCCAAGAAACTTTGGTTTCTGTTGCTTATGTTCATGCGCTTGCCTTTCGCCATCTGGTTAACTCTAGTGTTGCCTGCCCTCACTGTGTAAGACTGGAGTCTGTATTTCCAGTTATCTTGCTGGTTGTGGAGCTCCTCAGAGTCCAGATGTCTCTGTAGTCTTATGATCCTAATCTTGGTGTCTGCTGCTCTGAGTGCAGTGGTTTCTCGGCTGCTCTGAGTGCAGTGGCTCCTCGGCTGCTCTGAGTGCAGTGGCTCCTCTAGGATGACTCAGGAGTCAGT
>NW_021614458.1:0-20814 GCF_004785775.1 Grammomys surdaster | reverse complement strand
AGGATGACTCAGGAGTCAGTATCTCCACAGGACAGGAGCAGACCAACCGAAACTCTTTTAAGTAGTGATTAACAAGTGCAGTTATTAAAAAGCAATGTAAAAGAAAAAACAATAGCAGCAAGAGAACATTCTTAGACTCAATCTACTAAACACATCACAAGGCAATACAACAGATGTTCAGACATTGTCATAGTTGTGTCTTCTCTCATCTCTACAATAAAACATTTTCCTCAAACATGCCTTTCTCCAACCCTGGAAAAAGAGGTAAATCTTGTCTGAAGCAGAGACTATAAAAAATAAGTTTCTTTCTGTTGTTAAAGATACACTGATAACAAGCAAATGGTATTTCAGTTAGTAACTGTTCTTGGGTTAAAGCTACGTCTCCCTGTAGGTATTCTCCTCTGGCTGGCTGCACTTTCCTATCGAGCCGCTCCCTCCCCACTAAGTTCTCAGTTCTCTGGGGGTGGGGGGGATGGCTCTGGCCCCGCCCCCTGCGCCCTGTTTGTGAGACTTAACTTTCTCACTTGGGCGACCACATGATGTCCCTACACACTCTAACAAAACTGTACCTATCTGCTGCTGTCTCTACTTTTTCTATCACTCTGAGCATTATTTTGGGAAAGCTAGGTGTGAGAGGAGGCAATCTCAGGGCCCGAAAGCCATACCAACTTTCAGGAAGTAACAGATAGGAAGTTCACCCAATTGCATGCTGGGAGATGTAGTCTCCCGGCCTCTGCCATCGTGGCTTGTTGGAAAGTCTCTCAGCTCTGCCATCCGGTGTTTTGAAAATTGCACTCCGCTTTCTCTCTCAAACCCTAAGCTGGCCTGTCTTTTTTTCAGCAAATCTTACCAGTGTCTCACCAGATCTGGCCTCGCCTCCATCCTTCACCTCGGGGCCTCAGACTCTGCCTCTTGTTTTCCAGATGGTGTCGCCAGTGGCCCGCCAGTGCCACCTCATGGCTGTCTGCACAATCTTGGCCGGGACCGCAGACCGGAGCCTGCCGCCTTCCCAGGGAGCGCCCGACACTGGCCTGTGTGTCCGGGACCTCTGACCCAGACCAGGGGCCCGAGGGTTGGTTCCTCTCCCTCTCACCTGCGCGGGGCTGGTCTCGCTGCCCCTGAGCCCAGGCTCACCCGCATGCACCCTCTTCCTGCGTGCGTGAGAGGGAACAGCGGCGCCCGGACCAGCCATGCCGCAGCCCAACCCCAGACTCAAGTTACAGATCTCTCTTGTTTGTTTTTTTTCCCTTTTTTTTTTCTGTCCTCTCACCCTACCTTCAGTCCAATGGTCTAAAGTCAAAGATAGTGATGCCGTGACAGTCTGTCAGTCTGTCCCATGTCAAAACTCAACAAAAACTTACAACAAAAATGCAAACACACACAAGACTAATGCAGTCAGACACACTCTTACTCTCCAGTGTCTGGTTTTATAAAACCAGCCGAACACAACTTCAAATGGGAAGGATTCCACGTCTTCCCCATGAGAAGGAGCACTCCCTCCATTCAGAAACAGGGCAGTCTGGCTTCCCAGACCCCCATTCACCCTTGGAACGTCTTCCAGGGCCACAGCTTGTTGGTTCCAAGCACGTTGGAATTTCCTGCTATTCCCTCTTGGTTTCTCCCTTCACCACCCAACCCCCCTCCACCCCCCAGTTTGTGGTTTTCTCCTTTAAATATCCCTTGTGCCCGAGCCTGGGGGTCGAAACTCCTGCCCTTGTGTGGGCTACGTGTTTCTACCTCAGCGCACTGATTATTTGAAATATACCTCTTCCTGAATGCAACAAGAATCTCTGTCTCGTGGTCTTTGGGTGGACATAATCTCTCATGGGTTGAGTGGGGGGTCTCTCCTCTCTGGGGGTCCTTTCAAATGCTAGGAGTAAAGTCCTGTCCCACCATACCTGGATCTATCCTTTTCCTCACATGGAACTTGTTCTTTCCCAGGTTGTTCTTGAACTCAGGAATCAGCATTCCTTTTAAAGTAGAAACAGAAAGCTTAACTGAGTGGGATTTTGTCCTGAGATCATCACTCCCTCACTTCCTGGTGCTCCTCTATTACTTGCACCATGAGCTTTGTTTTTATTTAACTGTTCCTTTCCCTTTACTGCCTCATTAGTGCAGCTGCTTCTGTTCTTTCAGGTCCATGGAGCCCCTCATATATTTTGCGTTGTTGAGAAATCCTCTAAAGAATAGTTCTTACATTCATTTATATGTTTTTCAACTCATGTTTTAAGAGTTTCTTCCCACAGCCTTAAGTACTGTTCTGAATGTCACAGCATTACCATTTTCCTGACTGAATATCAGACATATTGTGCTTACTGGAATTCTGATGTTTCTGATTATTATGTAGACATTACTATTTGCAGGGAGAACATTCCCCAATCACATTGGCAGGGAGAACATTATAATAAGGAGGAGTATATAGTACAATGTGTATATTACTATGTCAACAAGCCTTATGCCTATAGCAACCATCAACACTGGAGAAATCACAGGTACTATTGACCTTCCTTCTTTCTATTGCTACACCAGACCTGGCAGACAGACTTTTGTTTATTTCTTTAAAATTTTATTTAGCTATAGAAGTGTTCTTCTGTATGGATTCATATGCATTGTATGCCTAATGAAACCAATGGAGCCCTGAAATGGTCATTAAATGCATCACTCAGGATTCAGGCAAAAAAAAAAAAAAAAAAAAATTACCTTGCCCATTGTGTAGAAAGAATTAGACTCTGTGTTTCTCTCTCTCTCTCTCTCTGTGTGTGTGTGTGTGTGTGTGTGTGTGTGTGTGTGTGTTTTCAGAAATAGCAAGTGCCCTTTACCCCTGAGTCATATCTCTAGCCCCGAGATTTACATTTCTGGTACACTTTCATGATAGTGCCTGACAATAACCCTGAGTTCTATTTTTTTTTAAATGAGGTAAGAATTATAAATGATATCTCAGCAACCTATAGTCACGCCTGAAGGATGAGCTCAAATAATAAAGAAAAGAATATTGCTGAAGTCAAAAGATTCAGATTTTCAGTTGTACCAGCAATAGACTCATGTGCAATCATGTATCCGTAGTTAATGAAGAGTTAGTATAATTCTTGCACAACTTGGTAGAGTCATTTCCATCATCAAAATTCATTCACCTTTACCACTGTGTTGTTACATATGCCATTTATTTATACATGTATTTCTAAATATTTTGAAGGGGAACCATTGAGGAATTTATGAAATTATTATCTGTATTGTTTTTGTTATGTGTTAGAAGATGTTACATGATATTAATGCCACTTAATGCTAACTCTCTATTTCATTATATATTCTCAAATTAATTCTTCATTAAATAATCATTTAATTCTTGTGAAAATAGTCCAATAAAATCACATTTCACGCCGGGCGGTGGTGGCGCACGCCTTTAATCCCTGTACTTGGGAGGCAGAGGCAGGCAGATCTCTGAGTTCGAGAGTTCAAGGCTAGCCTGGTCTACAGAGTGAGTTCCAGGACAGCCAGAGCTACACAGAGAAACCCTGTCTCAAAAAAACCAAAAAAAAAAAAAAAAAGAAAAGAAAAAGAAAAATCACATTTCAAGATATTTTACTCTATGTCTAGTTTGTAATGGTGGTTGCATATATTGATTTTACACTTCTTAACTACTACAAAAGAAATAAAACAATTTCTTTTAAGTTATCTTTATATTTTGCATCCCTTACTGTATTTCTTCTAGAAATGATGCAGCATTGTAAATAGGCCTTTCCATCCCAGATGGAATCTTACTATAGATTAAGACAGAATTAGACAGCACCTTTTTAATAATTATGATTGCTTACTTACATAAGAAAAACGTCTCCTTGCTTCATGAAAAGCACTCTGCCAATGCACATTCATGGTTTGTTGAGCTCTGCACTGTGGACTTCTTGCAGGAATGGGAAAGCTTAGACCTTGCACTCAGGGCTTTTTACAGAGACCTTTAGTTGAAGAAGTTCAACAGTCTGCATTCTGGAGGTCACAATAGTTTTCATGCAATCTTCCTTCCTCCTCCGCAGTGTTGCTGGGAAAAGGACTGTATGTGTGTTCAGTGTGTGACAGACTCTCATAAATCATTGGGTAAACTGAGATCCTCAGAGAAAAAGGGACATTTTCACGAAATCTTCTTTCTTTCATGTTTATCCTTTTGCCAGGTGTTGGCATCTTTCATTTTTCTCTCATGAAAAGTTTCAGTTTTTTTCTTAACAATATTTTTTCCACTTTTAGGTATCTGTATACACAGCCAAATCTGTAAAACTGAAAATCCAAACTTAGAGCCCTGGATGGTAAAGGCCAAGGAGACTCTATCAAAGGATGCAGGTGTGTTAGAAGGATTGAACAAGGGTGGGGTCTCACCTGTCAGTAGAAAGGATATGAATTTGATTTTGCCAGATTATATTTCAGTAGTGATTCCTGAAATTCACTGAGAATAATATTAGATGTGATGACATGGATTTCTCATGGTTGGCAGTGCAGTCAGCAGTCAGTGGATGTCAATATTTGATTAGTTTTGAGGTTCTGAAATAGCTATTTCCCATTGAAAACAAAGTTTCTTTTACCCAGACTGAAAGCAGCATCAGGCTATGGGTGTGACAATGGCCATATAATTATGAAGCAACAATCAGTAGTGGATTGCCTCCCAGGGCCTGTGACCTTCCTTATGGGATTTTAGCCAGATTCTCAGTTCAATCCCTGTATTTTTTCCTGTGGAGGTAGCCTTGGCTTGAACCCAAAAACCCTGTCTTACCCACAGACAGTCTTGCCACTATGATACCAGTGGCCATGCCTTGGCTGTCAGATTGAGATTTTAGCACACAGAATGCCAATCTGGGTGTGGCCACTGGTATCTCTGTCCTCTGCCCCAGTTTCTTTTTTTTTTTTTTTTGGTTTTTCGAGACAGGATTTCTCTGTATAGCCCGGGCTGTCCTGGAACTCACTCTGTAGACCAGGCTGGCCTCGAACTCAGAAATCTGCCTGCCTCTGCCTCCCGAGTGCTGGGATTAAAGGCGTGCGCCACCACCGCCCGGCCTGCCCCAGTTTCAATAGAAGTTTTTGTTACTATGAATGTTACCACCAGAGAGTCCATCCATGATACTTGTTGACAAAGTGAATGGTCTGATTTCAGTTGTTTTTCTCCCGAAGATGCACTTGCTTTCTGAACCACATATTCTGTCCAGTCTAAATGATATTCAGTCCTTGAATTGTGTTCTCACTGATGCACTGTGTTGAATTAGGCCTTATTAAAATGGCATAATTACTGATGATTTTTTTTGTACTGTTGCTTTATTTGAGTCTCTTTGGTATAGTATTCTGAGGTATGTTTCTTTTCTTCTTACATTCCAGAGAGCTTTTATACGGAGCAATGTAAGATTTTCCACAGGCCTGTAAAAGTAACTTGTATTCTCCTATTGTAATTGCTGTCTGGGAGGCTTACTGCCTTTGTCTATTTACTTTGTCCTAGTTTTGAAAGCTTCTAGCCTCCATACAATCTTATTCAGGCTTAGAGTGTTTTCAACTTCTGAACTGTCCTGCTGCATAAGCCCCCCCTTTCTTATTCCTTCTCAACTGGCTTCTAAACTGGCTGGTTCAGCTCAGCTGTTCCTGCTCAATCTCCTCTCCCAGGTGACTTATTCAGTCTCATCCTTCTCTCAGACACTGAATTGCTCTGCTTGGCCTTAAATTAACTGTAGAAATCATTTGAATCTTCTGACTCCTCTTTCTCTGGCTCATTTTGTCTCTCCTTCTCCTCTCTGTTGCTCTACTCTCTCAACTCTACTGTACTTCTGTCCATGCACTCTGCTGTAGTCCCTTACTAGTCTCTTCTTCCTGTACTGTCTTTCTCTTCCTTAAGTAGCTTCCCTGTCCTCTCATCTCATAAGACTTGGGCATATCCTGTTTGGTCAGATCTTTCTCTGATATTTCACACTTTTTGCCATTCAATTAGACATCACTTTCATACATGGGTGCATCCTTCCTTCTACATGGTAACTGTACTTTTGTTGTTTGAGATTAAAGTGAGTACTAAGGGCTTGTTTCTATTCCAACCAGAGTGATTAAAGTTGCATGATATGGGCTGAATGACACCCTAAGTTGGAACCGGTTCAAATATCCCTACACAATATGCTGCCCCTTTAGTTCTGCAGAATTTCTTCTTCCTGAATTGAAAACCAGGATTCACAAATAATAGTCTTTATTATGTAGATATCTGTTTTATCCATTCTGACTTCTACCAAGTATTTTATTGTGAAGTTCTTTGAAGATTGGTTGATGAAATTCTGTTCTTTGCAAGATTGTATTCCTTAGGACTTGTAATCTAGGTTTTGCTGGCATTGTGTGTGGACAGTAAGGTTCACCTTGTTCTTCATTCCTTGTCTGGGATAGAGCTTTACTGTAGTGTACATCAGGAATACTTTCTTGTTCCCTTACATTCACTCATTCTTCACAAGAATAGTCTTTTTCCTATGATCTCATGAAAAACTAATGTCTTATTCTTTCGTGCATATTTTCACCAGTTTATTATCTAATTAGGTTTTTGACAAAAAACCTGCTTAATGAATTATTGCATTCAAATGTAGCTTATACACTGTCAATACTGGTAGCCACATTTCAGGATTTAACATTACAGTTGTCAGTTATTTTCTCTCAGGGCTTGAAAAATATTATTTCATGCTACCCTGATTTTGATCTAGGGATAAATATTTACTACTACACTATGTTATTATAATGTTGCTTCCTTTGATAATAAGGGATAGGGCAAGATAACTTGTTAGAGATATACATTGTTACAGCACTTACATGTGACAATAGCTAGACACATCTGGGAGTAGAGGAAGCCAGTCTCTGAAATACTTTCCAAGGGAATGCTAGGCTAGAATTCTATGCTCTTCTACTATTCAAGAGTCCCAGTGTCTGAACACTACACATTGCTATTTTAGTTTCTCTACTTTAAAAAGGTTGTGATGAAAGATGTGATAGTAAACTTTGACTGGAAGGCTCAAAAGTGTGGAATTGTGTCTATTTAGAAACAGGATTTGTATTTGAGGAGATATCAGTTCCAAGTTATAAAATCAAAGTCCTCGTGTTCATATTGACTTCTTGGTGGAAGTATGCAAAACCATGGGTTATTCTTCCCATTCTAGAATGAGTTCTTGTTCAGGTTCCATGAAATAGAAGATGTACTTTCCCCGTTATACACAAAGACAAAATAATTCCACAGTACACATTCATTTTACGTATTAACATTGTTGAAACTAAAGCCCAGGCTCTATTGCTGGTGCAGGAATTTATGATCTATCGCTGATAGAGATGACAACAATACTCAACCTGTATGTCACAGGCAAGAATCATAAAGTGACATGCTTTGCAAAATGTCCTATTTACTCCCTGAAAATTCTTGTATTCCTATGCCCATTTTTTCATTACCTACTTAATGCTGTCTACAAATGCCTGGGGATATTAAGTTCTACATCTTGTAAATTCATGACAGCATTATATTTCCCTGCATCTCCAATTTCTGTTGTATAGAAATTCCTGTTGTCAGTAAATTTATCACATAAAGTAGGGATTATCCTCATTTTTTCATGCATATTACAATTGTTAGAATATTTATGGAGAAACATTCTGACAGAGTATTTGCATCGTCTGTTTTCTATGCTGTTGCAGATATTACAAACCACCTAGAGTTTACTTTAGTCTGTGCTACCTAAATCCCATAGTGCTTGCATTTTTCTTTTCCTTTGCATTTGCCTTTGCACATGACGTGCCCCAGAGTGCTTGCACAGTTACCCTCTGTTCATTTGAAGTCTCATTCTTTGTTATTCATGGTTTCATCCTATCCTTGTGTTTCACGTATGTTCTGAGGCAGGCTTTGGATGGGAATCCACACTGTCATATATTCATAATTCCATGTGCCTGGTACATGACAGTATGGGTTTCCATAACTCCACTTCCTTCATCTTTAGAGCTTTGCCTTTTCCCTCACTGCTGGCTTTTACTCAGCACTCTCTGAACTGTCATTTTCCCTTTACAAACCATGTTTGTCTGACTTAGGGTGAAAGCACTACCATGCTGTGTTACAGACAGAACAATCTAAATGAATTTTCAGTGTTTCTACATATAGCAGTATGTCAGTTACAGATTCACTTTTGGGCCTGTGGTCTGCAGAGTGACTTTGGACCAGCTTCCTGTGCCGTGTATGTATTTCCTTTGTAGGCTGACCTTAGTTCAAACCAGTAAAGTTTTTGTTACCCACTTGTCACTATTGCACTGGTAGACATACATTGTCCGACAGGTTGTTTTTACAGCACAAGGGTCAGCATTTAGGGAGAGCCATTGATGACTCCTTTTACCCAGGAGCCTACAGAGCCCTTTTTAGCAGTTTGTTTGCTTAAACCAGCATATCTAAGATTGTTTTAGACTCTGAGTGGTTTTCTGACTTCCCAGATTATTCTTTAGGAGTGTATAAAAGCAAGTGACATTTTCTTGTATTTTGCTACTGGGTATTAAGTGCATTATCAAATTGGTGTATTCTCTTGAGATGTTTGTAGTTCTGCAGTTGAAGATTTATGTTTCTTTCTAAAATATAAATTATGTTGTTCAGATATACAAATTGTGATTGCCTTTCCTTACTCTATAGACATAAAATTGTCAAGTGCTGCTGGCATAATCTCAACATTTAGAACAAGGGGGCAGGTGTCTTCCTCTTTATTTCAGGCCAGACTAGTCTACATGAAGGTGATATTCCAACCTGTGGACCCCAACTTTTCCTGGTCTGTATGGACTCTGCACAAGGGTTGAGGTGAATTTCTTAAACATACATGCAGGTGTCTCTGTGTATTTTCAAATGTTGATTGCTATACTAGCAGAGAACTAATGGTTAGCAGGAATTGATATTATCATTTCTATGGCCCATCACAAGCCTTACATTTTTAAATACTTGTCCTTCTACAACCACTGAGATACTTGATGTACAGACAGCCCTCTAAGCCTAGAGGCAATCTACTGACATTCTGGTGATGTCTCTCACCTGATTGCTTGTAAGGAAAAAAAAATCTGAAACCCAATTCCTGAGATAAGAATTGGAGGTTAGAGTTTCTGGGTAGAAAAAGTGATAGAGGAAGGAGAAAGTAGATAGAGGAGATTTTGTGGGAGACAGTGAAGAGAACAGATAGATGGGAACAGGAGTAGCATGGCAGGTCACAGGCTTAAATAATCTTAAATTTAAATGATAGCTGAGAGACTGCAGCATGAGATAGAATAGAGTTTATTCAGGGCATGGGGAGGGGAGCCAGGAGGGTAGTAGAGGCACAGAGAAAGAGAGGGGGTATAGAGAAGTAGAGGCTGGCCATGACCAAGTGGAGAGCAGGCAGAACAGAAGGGAGAGGGAGGAGGGGACAGAGAAGCTGGAAGCAAGAAAGTAAGGGATTAAGAGAGAGAGGAGGGGGCAAGCAGCCCCTTTTATAGTGGGCAGACCTACTTGGCTGTTGCCAGGTAACTGTGGGGAAGAGCAGACCTGGCTGCTGCCAGGTAACTGTAGAGGTGGAGTTTAGACAGAATACTAACATATATTTCATTTTATTCACTGGCTAGACCTCCTGGAGTTCCTGGGGACTGGACCACCAACCGGAGACCATGACTTTGGCTGCATAAGTGGCAGAGGATGGCCTTGTTCTACATCAGTGAGAGGAGCAGAGCTTGGGCCTGAGCCAGATCAATTTCTCAGTGTAGGGAAATGTCAGGGAGGGAAGGCAGTAGTGCATGGGTAGGTGGGTGGGGGAGCACCCTCATAAAGGCAGTGGGAAGAGGGATGGGATAAGGGATATCCAGAGGGGAGACCTGGAAAGGGCATAACATTTGAAATGTAAATAAAGAAAATATGCAATAAAAGTGAAAAAAAACAATTAAAAAAAGAAAACAAAACCTCACTCAACAGACAAGTTGAGTCTGAATGGTGTTCATGGCTCAGATCTCTGTGCTTTAATGACAGACCCCTGGGTCTGGGCTTGTGTTTCTGAGCTCTTACCTCCATGCTGAGGTGGAATCCATTTGAACCTGTCTCAATCATCACAACAGGTTTTAAACCTCAGAAGTCTTCTGAGAATCCTGGGCCTCATTATAATCATAAGAAGAGTTGAGTTCCTAATATACTCTCTAAAGAGACTTGGGTACTTCTAGAGTCTCCTTTTCCCAGAATATGTGGATATGCATGGTTGTACATAGAGAATTATTAGAGCAATCAGGAAGCCATCTATAAACAAATGGCTAAACAGTACAGCATGTATTGTAGTTCTAATTCTATTTTCTTTCTTTTTCCTTTTTGACAAAAATCTAGGCAGTTTTCCAAAGGAGTTTCTCTTTTTTACCTCACCCTTCAAGCAGTAAATAATACTGTGCCTTAACCTAACATTTGAATTCATCATTTTCTTTGACTGAGGCATTCAGCTGCTCTACCTTTTCTTCAAGTCTGATGATCTGTCTCCCCATGTCCTCTATGTGTTAGTATTACTCACCGTACTGCATTTGCACTTCAAGGTCTATTTTGTTGTTGGTGGTGGTGTTTCTAACCACTTATTGAACTGAATTTTCATATCCTATGTTGTCCTCACTACCTTCAGGCATCTTCTATTATTTTCTTGCCCAGGAATTAGTTTGTTTCTGTCCTTTTTGAGTTGATTTACAAGATTTAAAACCTTTGATCTCTTTGTTCATGACTCTGGGTTTTCAATTCTGTATCTTGGGTATCATGTAAATTGCCCATATTATGAGATACATATATAGTTTGTGTTTGAGCCAGGGGCATTTTATCTTAGTTTTTCTTTGTTTTGGGTATTTGTTCTGAGCATCAGATTTCAGAGGGATTGCTTAATTGTGTGCATTTTTAGCCCAGGGGGCTAGACTCACAATGTGAGAAATTAGGCAGGGACACTTGTCTCTGAAGAGTTCAAAACCCAGGTGCAGTGTCCTACTACATCCAGTTCTGGTTTAGACTGGCAGCAAGCTTGTGGGGAAGCAGTGCAGAGTTCCTGGCATCCTAACATCTGCAGTTGTGTGGAAAGCAGATTGCAACAGAGTTGTGGGCTTGGTTCCTGATAGAGAGGGTGGGCACACCTCTGGGATCAAGAGTTTACAAAAAAACAAAACACAAAATCAAAATCAAAGGAACAATCAATCACAAGCTAGTAAACAAGTAAGCAAAAATCTAAACCAACAAAACTAGCTATGAAGAATTGGGAAGCTAATTCATTAAAAGATTCTGAAGTAAGTGGGCTTAGAATTACTTAACAGGAAGCTGCTGAATACTGGGCGGGACCAGAAGTAGCTGCTTTGAGCAACCAGGCTGAACTTACCGGAAAAAGTGCCATTCCAGCATTCCAGTATCTCTGCACCCTCGTGTTCAGAAAGTCCTGGTTGGAGACTAGAGCCTGGTATTAGAGGAACCTGAAAACTTCCTTAAGCTGCATTTGCTGTGCTGGCCTCCTAGGATATTCAGCAGTTCATCCTGTCACCTGCCAGGTCAGAGAACCTGCGGGGCAGGGAAATGGGCAGGCGCAGAACAGGGGTGCATTTTCTGCCGCCACTCTCACAATTCTGTTGTGAATATTTACCATTGTCAGGAAGTTTGAGACCGTGTGATTGGGTTTATAGTGATGGTTTAATTAAATTAATGGTTGCCAGAATATTTTTCTAAAACTACCTCATAGATTCTTAGCTGTATTCATAGTTTATACACCAGGGTTCTCTTTGCTAAACCCTGAATAAAGCTCCTCAAATTTATGCCGGGCGGTTGTGGCACAGGCCTTTAATCCCAGCACCTGGGAGGCAGAGGCAGGCGGATTTCTGAGTTCGAGGCCAGCCCGGTCTACAGAGTGAGTTCCAGAACAGCCAGGGCTACACAGAGAAACCCTGTCTCGAAAAACAAAAACAAAACAAAAAAAAAATTAAATTCATTCATGCTTTCTTAACTCCCCTGTCCCTTCATTTGCCATTTCATTCCCCTTACTCTAGAGGACTGAATAGGCATTCTAAGAGAGCTTTTTAGATATTTGTCTTATAAGGGACCCCTGCAGATTTGGTTAAATTAGAAAATATTCGTTATAAAGCACCATCTTATGGCTGTAAAAATTAATATTTACTAAGCAAAGTTAATTTTACATTTTTTTACCATTAATTTCACACTGAGGTATGTGCAAACTTTGATGTAAATACAGCATTTAGAAATGTGTCTTCATAGGTTTAGTTATTAATGTTACACCTTTGGTTTGAATGAAAAATGAAGACTGGATTGCAGCAAGGTATGGCTTAGTAGAAAATATATTGTAGTTTCTGTTAATCCTGAGAGTCGGCAGAAAAAAAAAACCAATTCGACAATGTGGACAAGCTTTATTAAATATTGCATCCTTACTAAGAGAGAGACTTTGGTCACATGCTACAGGGTTTTGTATAGGTCATTGTAATTTTCTATGAGGCTTTATTATTTTCCTAAGACATGTTACCTGCAGAATTGCAAAAGGATACCTGTTCCTTGGGCTGGTGGTGAGGTTAATTTTTGGCATTTCAGGTTGAGGGAGAAAGAAGAATTATTTGGTTGGGTCCAGACTGAACCAGGCCATGAGTTGGGGGGAGGGGTATGGAGGATGAGAAGGGAGGATAGAGGGGCTGGTCAAGAGAGGATCAGGAGCCAAGAAAGCACCAAGGCCACAGCATCTGCATTGATATGTTAATAAGCACCACAGTTAGCAATTCCTCCTTTATTTCTTTGAATTCTTCCAAGTTTCAGCCCAGCATGCTGTGAGAGGATGATAACAGGTCAACATATTTTAATAAATAGAAAATTTATGGTGGGCGGTGGTGGTGCACGCCTTTAATCCCAGAACTTGGGAGGCACTTGAGTTCCAGGCCAGCCTGGTCTAAAGAGTGAGTTCCAGGACAGCCAGGGTTATACAGAGAAACCCTGTCTTGAAAAAAAGAAAATTTACTATAGATTAAGACAGAATTAGATAGTAACTTTTGATTAATTTTCTGTTGTTGTTGTTTTCTAGACAGGGTTTAATTCTGTAGTACTGGTTGTCCTGAAACTCACTCTGTAGACCAGGCTGTCCTTGAACTCTGAAATCTGCCTTCCTCTGCCTCACAAGTGCTGAGATCAAAGGAGTGAACCACCACTGCCCAGCTGAAGTAATTATGATTGCTCCCTTACATGACAAAAATGGTTCCTTGGTTCATGAAAAGCACTCTGCCCATGCACAGTCATGGTTTGTTGAGTTCTGCACTGTGGACTTTTTGTAGGAGTGGAAATGCTTAGACCCTGCACTCAGGACTTTTTTTGAGAGACCTTTAGTTCTAGAAGTTCAACAGTCTGTATTCTGGAGTCACTATAGTTTTCTTGCAGTCTTCCTCACCCCTCCTCAGTGTTGTAGGGAAAAGGACTCTTTATGTGTGTTAACTGTGTGACTGACTCTCACATCTCATAGGATAAACTGAAATCCTCAGACAAAAAGAGACATTTTCATGATATATTCACTTTCCTTCATGGTCGTCCTTTTGCCACGTGTTGGCATGTTTCTTTTTTGTCCCATGAAAAATTCCATGTTCTTTCTGAACCATTTTTTTCCCATTTTCAGGTCTCCATATACTCAGCCAAATCTGCATAATTGTAAAACAAAACTGAGAGCCCTGGATGGTAAAGGCCAAGGAGACTCTAAGAAAGGATCCAGGTATGTTAGAAGGATTGAAGGATTGAACAAGGGGTAGTGTGGGGGCTCACCTGTCAGTAGAAAGAATGAGAACGTGAAGTTGATTTTGCCAGATTCTATTTCATTAAGGATCCCTGAAAATTTCACTGAGAATAATTTTAGGTGTGATGATATGGATTTCTCATGTAGGCAGTGCAGTCAGCAGTCAGTTGATGTCAATATTTGGTTAGTTTTCAGGCTCTGAAGTAGCTGTTGCTCATTGAAAACAGTTTATTTTACCCATACTGAAAACAGCATCAGACTGTTGGTGTGACAATGGTCATATAAATATGAAGCAAAAATTCATAGTGGATTTCCTCTTAGGGCCTGTGACATTCCTTCTTGGATTTTGGTCAGATTCTCAATTTAATAGATATAGATATAGATAGATAGATAGATAGATAGATAGATAGATAGATAGATAGATAGATAATCTCCCCACCCCCCATGGAGCTAGCCTCACCTAAAACCAGAATACCTTCTGTTATTCACAGATAGTCTTGCTACTATAATATCAGTGGCATTCCTTGCCTGGCAGAGTGAGAGTGTAGCTCACAAGATGGTAATCTGTGTTGGCTTTTGGTAACTGTCCCCTGCCCCAGTTTGCATAGCAGTTTTTGACACTGTTTTGACACCACCAAAAGTCCATCCAAGATATGTGTTGACAGAGTTAATGGTCTGATCTGTACTGTTCTCCAGCAGATGCACTTGCTTTCTGAAGCACATATTTTGTCCCCTCTAAATGATATTCAGTCCACGAATTGTGTTCTCACTGATGCAGTGTGTTGACTTAATTCTGAATACAGTAGATTAGTTAATGTTGCCCTTTTCTGTACTGTTTGCTGTAGTTTTGAGTCTCTGCGTTTGTATTCTGAGGTATGTTTCTTCTCTTCTTATGTTCTAGAGTGCGTTTATACTCAGCAATGTTAGATTTTCCACAGAGCTGTAAAAGTAACTTTTATTCTCCTATTATAATTGTTGTCTGAGAGGCTTACTGCCTTTGTCTATTCACCTTGGCCTAGTCCTGGAAGCCTCTAGCCTCTGTACTATCTTATATAGGCCTAGAATGTTTTCAGCCTCTGAAATTTCCTGCCGAATAAGTTCTTCCTTTCTTGTTCCTTCTCAAGTCTTAACTGGCTGGTTCAACCCAGCTGTTCAGGCTCAAACTCCTCTCCCAGGTGACTTATTTATTCTGGTTCTTCTCTAAGACACTGAATTGCTCTGCTTGGCCTTAAGTAAACTGTAGCAATCTCTTTCAAATCTTCTGGCTCCTTGTCTTTCTCGTGCTCATTCTGTCTTTACCTGTGACTAGCATGTTTTCTCTTCAATCTGACTCTATAAAACTCCCCCAGTAAAACTATTTCCTTCCCTTGCTCTGTTGCTCTACTCTCTCAATTCTACTGTACATCTGTCCATGCACTCTGCTGTAGTCCTTTACTATTCTCTTCTTCCTGTACTGTCTTTCTCTCCCTTAAGTAGCTCCCCTTTCCTCTCTCATCTCAGGAGAGTTGCGCATATTCTGTTCTGTCAGACCTTTCTCTGACATTTCACATTTTTTACCATTGAATTAGACATCACTTTAAAACATGGATGCCTCCTTCTACATACTAACTGTACTTTTGTTGTTTGGGATTGGAGTGAGTATAAGAGTGTAGTTGTCCATTCGGGTCAGTCAACAGGATCTCCAGCGCAGGAGTGAGGATGCACGCTTCCAATTCCCGCTGTGTCCTTCACTGTACCCCGCTTACTGGAGCTCCAACGTTGAGGCACCACTTTGTAGCAACCCGAGCTGCCTCACGTTCTGGGGGCCATTTTGTAACCGCCTGTTCTGCTGCTCTGGTCCACGGGTCAGGGCCTAGCAAGAGAGAGAGTGGGGACGAAGAATGGAGACAAGACAGGGAGTCTGATCAAGTCTCTCAAGTCTCGTTTATTGGAAGGAAATCCTGGGTATTTATACCCTTTACCACGTGCCTTGCCCTCGTGGACAAGCACAGCTGAAGGCACTACGTCATGTGTCTTGCAGCGTGGATATCACGTGCACCTAGCTAGCAGTGAGAAAACCACGTGCACCTTGCAGCTGGTGGCACTAAACAGCAAAACAAGATATGTGAGAAAAACAAGATGTTTATCAGAGTGTGCTCAGCTGTTTCATGCTGTTGAAAACAAGTCTCTTGTCAGGGTCTATGACCTGAGATGGCTGCAAAGATGATAGCCACTTTCGGCTAGGAGTCGGCTCCCAACATAAGGGCACGCTTGTATTCCAACCAGAGGGTATAAAGTTCTGTGCCTTGGTCTGAACCACACCCTAAGTTGGAACAGGTTCAACTATCCCTACATAATAGGCTGTCAGTTTAGTTCTGCATAATTACTTCTTCCTGATCTGAAAACCAAGAATCACAAATAATACTCTTCATAATGTATATATTTGTTTTATCTATTCTAACTTCTACCAAGGATTCTAGTGTTAACTTCTCTGAAGCTTGGTCAATGAAATTCTGTTCTTTGTGAGATTGTATTTTTCAGGATTTGTAATCTGGAAGGTTTTGCTGGCATTGTCAGTGGAAAAGTATGGATCAGTTTGTTCTCCATTCCTTGTGTGGGATAGAGCTTTACTGTGTTGTACATGAGGAATATTTCCTAGTTTTCTTGTCGTCATTCATTCTTCCCAAGAAATGTCTTATTTCCTATGACCTCATGAACAATTTCTGTCTTATTCTTTTGTGCATTTCTTCATCAGCTTATTTTCTAAGTAGGCATTGGACTAAAAAACCTGTCTTAATGAATTACTACATTTAAATGTGTCTTATACACTGTCAATACTAGTAGCAACTTCTTTGGATTTAACATTACAGTTGCCCATTATTTTCTCTCGGGGCTTGAAAAATATTATTCAATGCTCTCCTGATTTTAATCTATATATAAATATTTATTTCTACTGTATGATATTATAATGTCTCCTCTTTTGATGGTAAGGGATAGGGAAAGAGATATACATTGTAACAGCACTTAGATGTGCCATGAGTCAGTTACATCTGGAAGTAGAGGAAGCCAGTCTCTAAGAAACCTTCCAAGGGAATGCTAGGCTATAACTATGGTCTTCTAGTACTCAAGACCCACAGTGTCTGAACACTACACATCGCCATTTTAGTTTATCTACTTTGCAAAGATTGTGATAAAACAAGTGATAGTATACTTTTACTGGAAGACTCACAAGTGCAGCATTGCGTCTATCCAGAAACAGGTGTGTATTGGAGGAAATGTCAGTTCTAAGTTTTAAAGTCGAAGTCCCAGTGTTCTTATTGACTTCATGGTGGAAGTATGTAAAACCATGTGTTATTCTTCACATTCTAGAATGAGCACTTGTTCAGTCTCCAGAAATGGAAGAGGTACTGTTCCCATTAAACACGTAGACAAAATAATTCCATGATATACATTCAGTTTATGTATTTACTATTGTTGAAACTAAAGACCAGCATCTATCACTGGAACAGGAATTTATGATCTCTTAAGAGCTGACAACAATCCTCAGCCTGTATGTGACATGCAAGTGTTATAAAGTGACATGCTTTCCAAAAATGTCCTCATTTCTCTCTTAAAATTTATGCATTCTTATGCCCATTGCTTCTTGCCCACTTGATGCTGTCTCCAAATACCTGAGGCTTGAGTATTACATATTGTAAATTTATGAAAGAATTATATTTTTCTCTACATCTCCTATTTCTGTTGTATAGAAATTCCTCTTGTCAGTAAATTTTCTATCACATGATCTAGAGATTATTCTCATTTTTTCATACATATTACAATTGTTAGAATATTTATGGAGAAACATTGTGGTAGAGTACTTGCATTATCTGTTTTCTTTGCTGTTGCAGATATTAGAAAGATATGTCCAAAATATCACTTGGACAGATATTTGTAGCTCTTGACTTGAAGAATAATGTTTTTTATAATTGGAGAAAACGGTTTTTTTTGTTTTTTCAAGACATGGTTTCTCTTTATAGCCCGGGCTGTCCTGGAACTCACTCTGTAGACCAGGCTGGCCTCGAATTCAGAAATCTGCCTGCCTCCCAAGTGCTGGGATTAAAGGCGTGCGATACCACTGCCTGGCTAGATAGTATTATTCAATTTTTGTTTTCTTACACATAGATTACAAAGAGAAGAGTGAGCAGAACTCTGTGGAGTATTGCTTCATGGTCTCTTTCTATGCATTGGCAGAGCCATAACTGTGGCAGGCAATAGTGTACAAGTAGATCTTGCATTCTAAAAGATTGGGACTTTTGCTTAGCCTCACAGCCAGAGTTAATACAGCTTGTAAAAATTTAAGATTTAAACATGCTATCCTACAGTGCAGTGCTTGACTTGATTTTTTACATTATTTTTAAATAACAATATTAAAGCAAAAGTTATTTTCCTTGGATATCTCATATTTTCATCTTGTAAAACCTAAACTAATGCTTATCTATACTCTTAATTTATGTAATTTTCCATGCTTGCAAACCCAAAATTGCATGTGTACTTTTTGCTGAAAGCATCAAATACAGAGGCTTCTAAAATTAATATGCCATCAGGGATTTTTGTTGATAAAGGGTGCTGTTTGTAAATGTTTGCTATCTTGATCAGTTGAAGCCTGTGACCTAATTCTTTAAAGATTTTTTTTGTACAGTATCCCATTCCTTTCCCAGGTCATGCTTTTCTTGCTGATCTATAAAGACTGCAATTTTTTTATTTAATGCCAGACAGAAAGACAGAAATAGACAACAAACAGATGTGCTCAAACAATGGGGTATAGAGCTATACAAAGAATTCTCAATTGAGGAAGTAGTAAAACATCATGGTGCACAATAGTCATAAACAATATAAAAATATCTTCATGTAACTACCCTACAAGTGAAAGATCTATATGACAGGGTTGTTAAGACCCTGAAGAAAAAAATCAAGAGAGTTCACAAGAGATGGAAAGATCCCCCATGCTTGTAGATCGTCGGGATTAGCATAGTTTAAATAACCACCTTACCAAAGCAATCTACAGAGTCAATGCAATCCCCATCTTATTTCCAACTCAATTCTTCAGAGAAATAGAAAGAGCAATTCTCCAACTCATCTGGATTAACAAAAACCCCAGGATACCAAAAACCATTCTCACCATTAAAAGAACTAGGGGAATCACCATCCCTGACCTCGAGCTGCACTACAAAGCAATAATGGTAAAAACTTCCTGGTATAGGTACAGAGACAGACAGGTAGATCAATGGAATAGGTTTTTAAAAAGCCAGAAATAAACCCACACATCTATGGACACTTGATAAAAAGGAAGCACCTTCAACAAATTGTGGTGGTTTAACTGGCGGTCTGCATGTTTAATTAGGCAAATTGATCCATACTTATCACCTTGTGCAAAGCTTAAGTCTAGGTGGTTCAAGGACTTCAACATTAGACCAGATATGCTGAATCTGATAGAAGAAAAATTGGGAAAAATCCTCAAACACATTGTCACAGGGGAAATTTTCCTGAACTGATCACCAATGGCTTAGGCTCTAAGACAACCAATTGACAAATGGAACCTCTTGAAGCTGAAAACCTGTAAGGCAAAGTACACCATCAATAAGATAAATGGCAGCCTTAAAGTTGGGAAAAGTTCTTCATTATCCCTACATCAGATAGAGTACTAATACCCAAAATATTCAAAGAATTCAAGAAGTTAAACTCCAGAAAACCAAATAATGCAATTAAGCAATGGGGTACAGATCTAAACAGAATTCTCACCAGGGGAATCTTGACTAGCCCAGAAGCATTTAAATAAATGTTTAATTCTATTCCATTGACCAACCTGTTTGTATTTGTACCAATAGAATGCAGTATTTGTCACTTTTGCTGGGTTAGTTGACACTTTTGGACTTCCTTTTGGGTTGCCATTCCATATAGCTCCTTGAAGGTGGGTTGGTAACCCCATCCCTCCACTTGGGTCCTTTCTGTCTACCCAAGATGGTCTCCTCAGGTTTCATCTCTCCACTGTTGGGCATGAGTTTGATTGTCTCCTGCTGTCCTCTTGCTTGTGTTTGCTTCATTTTTTTTTCCTAAAACCTCCAGAAGTGCTTTTAATTTGTCATTGTGAGAACTCCCCAACTTCTGTATGAGAATATTTAGTGGTATGATCTTAGCACTTTTTTCATAGTGCCTATAAGTTTGATTGTGTTATGTATGCTCTTATTTTCACTGGATTCTAGAAAGTTATTAGTCTATTTCTTTATTTCTATCCTGACACAGTCAGTGATCACCTGAGATTCTCTCTTCCATGTCATGTATTCTATTGTTGATGCTTACAACTGTAGTTCTTGTTCTTTTTCCTAGGTTTTCTGTCTCTAGGATTCTCCCAGTTTAAATATTTTTTTATTGCTTCCATTTCCCCTTTCAGGTCTAGAACAGTTTCTTCATATTCTTAGCCTGTTTGACCGTGTTCTCATTAAAATCTTTATACTTATTTGCTTCCTCTTATAATGTGTCTACCTGTTCGAATGGACTTTACTTTATTTCCTTAAGTGATTCATTAATGCCCTCTTTGAAGACTTCTATCGTGTTAATATGATTGGATTTAAGATTTTCTTTCTGTGCTTCCTTGTTGGGAGCTGACTCTGAGCAGAAAGCAGCTATCATCTTTGCAGCCATCTCGAGCCATATACCCTAACAAGAGACTTGTTTTCAACAGCCTACAACAGGTGAGCACACTCTGAGAAATATGTTTTTCTCACATATCTTGTTTTTGTTTAGTGCCCCCAGCTGCAAGGTGCACATGGTAAAGTGTCTTCAGCTGTGTTCCCCTGCTTGTGCTTATATATACCCATGATTTCCTTTCAAAAGACAGAGAGACTAGACCAGACTCTGTCTCGTTTCTTCGCATCTCTCCTCCCCATTCTCTCTCTTGCTAGACCCTGACCCACAGATTGGAGCAGCAGAATGGGAAGTTACAAAGCAGCCCCAAACATGGGGCAGCTCGAGCAGTTACAAAGTGGCCCCAGAACGTGGGTCAACTTGGGCTGTTACACTTCCTTTTGATTAGGAGATCCAGGGTCTGCTGTAG
>NW_021614457.1:0-8641 GCF_004785775.1 Grammomys surdaster | reverse complement strand
TCAAGATATTAGTAAGTACTTATTTCTTCAAAATTCTAGTATATACTGAAGATCAGCTGTAATCTCCTGTAACATGAAATTGACTAGTCTTTGATTTTTCCTTGGCCGACAGCCTTTATTGGGACAGTCTATTAAATATCCTTTCTATATGTATAGAGAGATTCATTCTCTCTATGGTTTGAGATATGTTTATCTAAAGAACCTGTACTAATACAAGTGTGGTTTTTTTCTGCTTCATCACTGATGAAGCTGTGCTGGTTCACAATATTGCTCTACAGTGTTTCCCTTATGTTTCTGGCTTTTCTACCAGGGTCATTTCATACCAACTGTCTGGTGAAAGGGAGTTGCAGTTTCCCTGAGCCCACCGTGAAGGCACAAAACAAAAATTTTTAGTTTCCTAAAATCCTTCTTGAATGTTAATAGACTTCCACTCTACCATTTCTGGGTCAGATTGATATCTCCTCCACTGCACCTATGAAAACTATTCACCTTGATTTCAGGAAGAAAGCAAGTGCTGTGAGGAGAGCTCAGGCAAGGTCTGAAGTCAGGTCCTGGTAAGTGCAGGATCAGTGTTCACAGAGGGGGGTTGGAACAAGTATCTGAATAGCCTGAGCTGGATTGGTGAGTTCTCCCCCAGGGCTGGGTGAGGTGAGATTCCTCTTGGAGGAGAGGCACAAATGCTAATGAGGTGCAAACCACTCAGGAGATCTGGAAAGGTCTGACCTAGACCGGAAGCACACTTTAACCTTGAGGAAAATTCACTGGCCAATCAGGCCTCCAGGTGGATCTGCCAGTCAGACAAAGAGGCGGGATCTTCCTGTTCCTCTCTGCAAGTTTGCTGCAACTGTGCTGGCTTGGGTGTTTCTCTACTTCCTGCTCTGAGCTGTGCTCTTGGGTGCTGTGGGAGGACCCCAGGGAAGCTCTGAAATCGAGACATGGTAAGTACAGGAAAAAAATGTCCACAATGGGGAGGAGCAGGTGGTTGAGCTGAGGGAGCTGGTTTGGTGGGTCCTCTCTGGGGCTGGAGGGAAACCATCAGCCAGATGTGACCACCTGTGTGGTCCCTTGTGGTTCTCCTCAGTTGCCAAATCAGGCGGTGACCTATGAATAAGTTCACTATCATGGCTGATTCTGAATTTGCCGAAAACATTTGGATCATTTGTTTGCTTGGAGAAACATGGATAGTTTCTGTGAATCTGCAGCAAATGTGTCCAAACACTTTTTCTTTTATAGTATACATTAAGAAGACAGGTATGCTGGGCAGTGGTGGTGCGCACCTTTAATTCCAGACCTTGGCAGGCAGGGGCAGGTGGAGTCCTGAGTTTTAGGCCTGGCTGGTATACAGAGTGAGTTCCAGGACAGCCAGGGCTACACAGAGAAACCCGGTCTCAAAACGCCGTCCAACTTTGAAAAACAAAGACAGGCATATATGTAATAGGCTGCTTTTATATGTTACTTGTTTATATTTTGTTTAGTTTTTATCAATTTTTTGTTGCAGTTGTTTATAGTTCATTATATGTTTAGTGTTTTGATTATTATGTGGCAAAGGGACTTTTTTTTGTCTAATCTATTTGGTATGTTCGATGCTTCTTTACCGTAATAGGCATCATCTTCTTTAGTTTAGGAAATTTTCCATTTATGAGTTCCTTGAAAATAATTTACAGACTTTTGAGCTGATATTCTCTTTTTCTCTTCCAATCATCTCTAGTCTTTTGCATTTTCATATGTTGCAGTGTCCCTACTTGCTTATGTCCATGATACTATTAGATTCAACATTTTTGTTTTTCACCAATTTGTCCATTTTTTCTATTTATCTTCCCTTTCTGTTCTGTGAGTGAACCTTGCCTCTGTAGTTGTCAGTGTATAGACAATTTCAGTTGTCCACCTTCAGAGACTTAGCAACTGCTTAAGTCATTCCCTGCATCCCCCACATGCTGCTGTTGTCAGGTGTGCTTTGCATTCAGGGACCACCAGCAATAGCCACTCTCTATGTTTGTTCCCTGTCTCTGTTCTCTGCACATGCCTCTTTATTCTCTGTCTCTAACTTCATCACTCTCTGCTCCCTGTCTGTCTGTCTACCTGTCTGTCTGTAGGACCTCTTGTGTACCTCTATCCCTTCCTCAGGTTCTCACTCCTCTCCCTTACCTCCAACAAGCTCTTTTGCATAATATCTGTTACATGTTTTGATTTGTAATGACCTGCTGCGAGAGGATAGCTTTTATTTCTTGATGACATATTTTCCTTGCTGTTATTTATTGTATTCCTTTGCTGGTATCTAGGTATCTGGTTTTGAGGTGATGATTGATCTAGGTGCTGTTTTCTGTGTTTGTCTTGTTTGTTTTAAAGTTTTATTCCTGGGTTACTATTCGATTTTTGGATTTTCAGAGAGTGTGAGCTTTTGGGCCAATATCCAATTGTCATTGAGTGCATACCATGTGTATTCTTTTGTGATAGGGTCACCTCCCCCAGGTGGACATTTTCTAGTTCCATACATTTACCTAAGAATTTTTGAAATTCATTTTTTTTTTATGTGTGTGTCTGGAGAGACAGCTGTGGGTGCTGGGAACGGAACTCTTATATAAATTCATTGTTTTTAAAAGCAGTATAATATTTGAGTTTGTTGGTCTTACTGTGCAGTTCCTATCCTCTTGAAGACCTTCAATCCTTCCCCCAACTCTTCCATAACAGTCCCCAAGGTCCATTCAATGTTTGACTGTTGTTCTCTGAAGCTGTTTCAGTAAGCTGCAGGGTGGAGCCTCTCAGTGGACAATTATGCAAGGCTCCTGTGTGGGAGCATAACAGAGTGTCCTTAATAATGTTATGAATTAAATCTTGCCAGTAAGGTGGGTCTCTAGTTAGGCAAGTTTTCATTGAACATTCCCTCAAGCTCTGCTATAGCCATACCCTGCGTTTCTTTTAGATAGTACAAATTTTGTTCTGTGTGTCAACTGTGTTGTTGTTGAATTTGATCCTTCAGCTTTGTTCTCATGATCCCATACATTCACAATTTGGTCTCTGTCCCTAAATCACGTAAGATACTGTATAAATATTTGTTATCCAGTGTTAATCTATTTTGCAAGTCTTTTGGTTTTATATTTTCAACTTGATTCTTTTTGTTTTTCCAAGACAAAATTTCTCTATGAAGCCCTTCCTGTCTTGATAGTAGATATAGAAACCACACAAGCCACCTGACATGTTATTGTAAAATAAGTACAGGATTCTGTGCTGCTCTTCATCCACTTCGTTAATTTTAAAATTTGTCCAAATATGTAGGTTATATTTTATTTCTAAAGATGGCATATGTTCATGATCTCAATACTACTTGAGGCTTCAGAGTCATTGGATTCCAGGTGTACTATGTTCTGCCTTACTCCTGTGTTTCTCCTGAAATTTTTGGAAAAATAGGAGTATTTTACCTGTGCGGATGAATATGATTATCATATGTGCCTGATCTTTAATTTTGCCAGAATGTGGCCTCAGAACTCTTGATCTTCATGTTATGGGTAGTTGTTAGTCCCCATGTAGATATTTGAAATTGACCACCATTATGTGGAAGACCAGCCAGAGCTTGCCACTTCTGAGTTATCTCATTCTCCTGCCCTATGTTGCTTATTTATGATCAACATTTATATTATTAATATTTTTATCTGTCCGTTTGTATCTGTTTAAACATGCATTCCATTTTAGTAAAATTTTATTAATGTAGCATTTTAAACTGGTACACTTTACATTTCTATAAGATGAATGCAGAACTGCTTTGAATGAGTAAGTCTTTGTAGGAAATTCAGTAAAGAACTCTGAGTTCTGTCTATCATTTCTGTTTCCTTGGTTGATTTTTACTTGGGCATTAGTGACTTAATATGTAGCTTTTGCTGTCCTGGAACTTGTTGCATTGACCATGCTGGCATCAAGTTCAAGGACATACAGATCCCTGTGCCTCTGAGATTAAAGACATGAGCAAAACCACTGAGGTTGTCCAGCGTTTATGTAGTTACTAATTGTTTATACAATTTGTTTAATGTGTGCTCAGTGCTGTTGGTCTGTTTCCCTCTCCATCTCCCTCTGAATTGGCATTTCTCTTGTAAACCTATATCCTATTCAGTGGGTTCAGAAGCGACACATGCAATACTCATAACACAATTTCCTTTTAAAATGACAGTGCGATTAGATTATAACTTCTGTGTCCAAGAAATAAATGATGGTAGCACTAGAAATATATGATTATATTGTCTAGGAAGCATATCCTTATTTACAGTGATGTCAGTATCATGCTTTGTGTTGTACACATATTTTAG
The DNA here is from genome assembly GCF_004785775.1 of Grammomys surdaster. Lineage (NCBI taxonomy): Eukaryota > Metazoa > Chordata > Mammalia > Rodentia > Muridae > Grammomys > Grammomys surdaster. Next base: position 4,346 of record NW_021614457.1, on the reverse strand, counting down.
GATGCAATGAATTTTAATGATGTGCATATCAACTTCACTAAAGAAGAGTGGGATTTGCTGGATACTGCCCAGAAGAATCTCTACAAAGATGTGATGCTGGAGACCTACTGGAACCTCACTGATATAGGTAAGACTGAATTTTCTTTTGTTTTTCAAAATAAGGGGACAAATATTTCTTGACTATTGATGACACTCTGTTATTTGAAATGGGGACATGGAAGACTGAGTAAAATAAATCAGAGTCAGTGCTGTGAAAAACCACAGTAAGTTGACTTTTGCCTAATTTCCAGTACTATATCATTCATTTTCTCATACTATGTTTTAGGGTACAATTGGGAAGACCACCATATTGAAACAGAATTTCAAAATTCTAGAAGGTACAAAAGGTAATGTTAATGTGCAAACTGAAACATATATGCCTCTGAGGCAATTTTAATATGTCCTGGAAACTGGAAAGTAAAGGAAGCATGTAAAATATCAGTCCTTTAAGTATAGCTATGATTAACATATTCTCACAAAGCCATGGGCCTTAATGTCAGTTATCTGATTTGTGTTTGCAAGGCATTCCTCTAAGGAAGGAGACATAGAAACAATGCCTTAAGAGATGCCTTTATTTGATTGGTAACTCCATTAGAGCTAAGCTGTGGAACTACCAATCTGATCAGTCTCATAATATTTAGATGTTGCACATTGAATAGTGATAAACATATATCCAAAGCCATGCAATAAGTAAATTGTCTGTGGTAAATTCAGTGATACTCATATTTTTGTAGTGACATTGTTAAGTTTACTGAGAGGTCAGTTTATGAGAGTCAAGAATGTTGCCTTGGAGAAACCTCAATCCACATACAGTATGTCTAGAAGAAATGAAAAGTCAAATGATGTTAATTCAATGTGGAAAGCTTTCATTTCTTCTTTTTATGTGTATATCAAGTGTCAGAAAAAAAAAAAAACCTATGTGGGCATAGGAATATTTAAAGGAGCAACATCCCTATCTTTACTCCAGAACAGTGAGAAGATATGTAGTATTTTGCCTTTGAAAGATTTTCTAAATATAGTAGAAGTTTGTAATTAATTGGTTTTCTGACTTTATAGGGAACATCCCCATAGTCACACTGCAGAATATCCCCTTGGGTACTAGAATTGTGTAAATTTTTGTTTTTCCAGGTTCACAGTGCTAATGTGGGATGATTCACACTACAGAAAATTTATGAATATAATCAGTGTTACAAAGGTCTCCTTTTTGCTTTTTCCTTCAGATACATGAAATGCATCATATAGAAATCTCATAGAGACAAAGGATGTTATACCTGTGAGCCATGTAGTAAATATTCCTGTCATCACAGGTGTTTTTAAAGAGGCATCAAGCCAGAGTTGGGGAGAACACTATGAACATATGAAGTGGTAAAATCTTTTTTTTTTTAAATGAGTTTGTTTTATTCAAAGTGGTACAGAATTCATAATACAATGAAGATGGAACAAGGCTCTAGTGGGATTCTAGACTGGGTTGACTTAAAATTCACAGCTGAGGTAGGAATTGCTGAACACTAAAGACAACGAGCCATTGCATTATTCACTTTATTCATTGTTTTTTTTTACAAAAGTTTATTACAATGTACAACAACAGGCTCCAGGATAACACTTCATCCTAGCTATTAGGTGGCAAAGATGTCACGGCAGGGAATCCAGATGGTTACATAGGGATGGAGGAGGAGGGTCACATCACTTCCGATGTAAGGAACAGCTTACTTTTTGCTAGATTTCTTAATTAAACCTGTGGCCAGGGGACCCTTCCCCGCGGCCTTGGCTTTTAGCTCCTCCAGTTTCTTCTGTTCCTCCTTTTGTTTCTGCTTGAAAGCTTTATCTTCCTCGTCCATCTCCTTGGCCTGCTTCTTGGGCTGTTTCAGAGGCTTCTTTTTGCCACCTTCCCAGCCCGACATGGCGCCTCCAGCCCCTTCACCAGAAATCTTATTAATATAATCCATGTGACAAAAGGCTTTTTACAAAATTATTTTCTGCAAAAGTATAAAAGAGCCCATGTTGGAGAAGAACTATGAATGTAATTGTACTGGCTGGTTTTGTATGGAACTTGACACGGGCTGGAGTTATCACAGAGAAAGGAGCTCCATTTGAGGAAATGCCTCCATGAGATTCAGCTGTGTGGCATTTTCTGATTTAGTGATAAGTTGCAAGGGCCCACTGTGGGTCATCTCATCCTTGGGATGGTAGTCTTGGGTTCTATGGGACTTTGTTATTTTCCAAGAACTACAACTTCCAGCATTCTAGGAAGTTACCTGTTCCCTGGGCAGGTGAGTCATATAGGTTAATTTTGGGCATTAGACAACCTTGATCTGTTGTCCTCATGTTCTCTTTGCCTCTATCCATTGTTCCTCTAGTAAGTAGTGTGATGTCAAGCCAGGGGAAACAAACCAGTAAATAACATCCTTCCATGGCCTCTGCCTCAGCTTCTGCTTTTTGACCTGATTAGTTCCAGTCCTGACTTCTTTTGGTGAAGAACAGCAACATGGAAGTGTAAGCTCAATAAACCCTTTCCTCCCCAACTTCCTTATAGTTCATGATGTTTTGTACAAGAATAGGAACCCTGACTAAGACAGCAATCAATGTGCTAAAGCCTTTGTATATCCCACTACTTTCCAAAACATAAAAGACTCATACTGGAAAGAAACCTCATGAATGTAAACAATGAGTTAAAGACTTTTCAAAACCTTGTAGTCTCTATTATTATAAAAGAGCATATATCGGGGAGAAGCCTTTGCGTATCATCATTCTTTACACACACAAAAAAATCACTCTGGCTGGGCGGTGGTAGCACACACCTTTAATCCCAGCACTTGGGAGGCAGAGGCAGGCAGATTTCTGAGTTCGAGAGTTTCAGGCTAGCCTTGTCTACAGAGTGAGTTCCAGGACAGCCAGGGCTACACAGAGAAACCCTGTCTCGAAAAACCAAAAGAAAAAAAAAATCACTCTGGTGAGAACCCCTGTACCCCTGTTATTGTAATCACTGTGGTAAAACCTTGTGAATTCACTGTCATCTGCAAATACATAATATAACACATTCAAGAGAGCAAACCTATTAAGGTAATCGGTGTATTAAGCCCTTGCAAGTTACAGTTATTCTCCAATATGTGAAACAACACATACTGTAGAGAAACTACATGAATGTCATGAATGAGGTAAAGCCTTCCAGGACACAGTCATTTTTGAATACACAAAAGAAAATGTGCAGGAGAGAAGCCTCATGAATTTAATCAATGTGAAAAAGCCTTTGTATATCACAGTTGTCTCCAGATACATGAAGGACCACATCGTGGAGAGAGGCCTTATGAGTGTAACGAATGTGGTAAAGCCTTTGCATGTCACTGTACCCTCTATGTACTTCAAGGAACACACACTTTAGAGAAACCTTATGAATGAAATGAACATGGAAAAGCCTGTTTATATCACTATAGTTTCCAAAGACATTAAAGAACACATATTGGACAGAAACCTTGTGAATGTACTCAAGTTGGAAAATCCTATCCATGCCACAGTAGTCTCTGAATACAAAAATGAACACATATTAGAGAGAAGCCTTGTGAAAATAATCAAAATGTTAAAGCCTCTGCATGTCCTAATCATATTTAAATGCATGAAGGAATTCATAGTAGAAGTAAACTGCTGTGATTTGAATATTCTTGGACCTAAGAATCAGCAATATTAAGATATTTGGCCTTGTTGGAGTAGATAGTACTGTCTTGAAGGAAGTGAATTCCCATGATGGTGGCCTTTGGGCTTTGGCGATGATACATCAGACCCTCCTACTGTTTGGCTTGAAGACTGTCTCTCTCTGGTTGCCTTCTCTTGTAGATACAGAACTCTGAGATCCATCCCCAGCATCATGGCTGCCTGCATGCTGCTATCCTTCCTGCTATGATGGTAACTGACTCAACATTTGAAACTGTAAGCCAGGCCCAATTAACTACTTGCCTTTAAAACAGTAGCCTTGGTCACAGTGCCTCTTCTTAGCAATGGAAATTCTATCTAAGACAGAAGTTGGTACCCCAGACATAAGTATTGTTATGATAGTCTTGATGACGTTTTTCTTTGGAGCAATGTGGATTTTTAGACCTTGGATTGGTACATACATTAAGTGGAACTCAATGATCCATTCTAGTAGGGAAATGGAACACATGCATATGTACTAAGTTTGATTTGAATTTTGTACATAGTTTTTATGATGTTTTGCTGAAGAATGTTGCTGCCTTTTTCCCTTGTCTGAAGAGTGCCCTTGAGGCTAAGCTAAGGAGGTTTATGTTGATTGCCTTGACAAATAAAGTCTCAGGAAA
>NW_021614456.1:0-1589 GCF_004785775.1 Grammomys surdaster | reverse complement strand
TTCACAGATGTGCTCTGATTATGCAAGTGTAGGCTTCACAGTGTCTGCAGAATCTTTGTGGGTTAAAACAAACCTTAGCAGACACAAAGGAATCATCCCTACGCTTCTGGACCCACACACAGATACACACACACAGATACACAGACACACAGACACACAGACACACACACAGACACACACAGACACTCACAGACACACACAGACACACACACACACAGACACACACAGACACACAGACACACACACACACACACACACACACACACACACACACACACACACACACACACACCGCCTCAGGATAAAAAGCTAATATATACCCAGATCTACTTTTTGTATAACTTGCACCACTTGCCACCTTGGGACAGAAGTAGACTACATTGATAGATTGTCTTAAATATTGAACATAGGTGACATTTGATTTACAAACACAATAAGTAGAGACATTTTCCATTGTTCACAACCTTGATGGCCAATATGGGGACCTCTGTGTGCTATATTCTGAAAGTTTATGCTTCACATGCCCATGGTGAAACCTGTTCTTCAATGGGATGTTAGTAAGGATTGAGTCTTTAGGAGTTGTCACAGGAGACCAGGGGATCTAAAAAGAAAGCCACTACAGAGAACTGTATCTAGGGTCTTGCACACTCTAGACAAGTCCTCTTCCACTAAGCTGTATTCCCGTAATGTTGGGGTTTTACATATTCTTTGGTAATTTCATATATGAAGACAATGTTTCCTGATCTGGAACTCCATTATTTATCCTGTCTGCTCAGTTGAAGACATAAGGTTCAATCTTTGGCAAAGAGATCTAGCCCTCATAGCACATTTGCTGGTATTTCAACCTTGAGCCTCGAGCTCTCCACAACTATAAACACTTTTCTATTCTTTAGAAGCCATACATGCTATGATACATATATATCCACACATGTACACAGCATATATATTATTGAAATGCAATGTATGCATGCAGGATACATGATAGCTTCTGAGCTCACAAAACCTTCCTGAGGCAGGCTTTCTTCCTTTCTTTCTTTCTTTCTTTCTTTCTTTCTTTCTTTCTTTCTTTCTTTCTTTCTTTCTCTCTCTCTCTCTCTCTCTCTCTCTCTCTCTCTCTCTTTCTTGCTTTTTTTTTTTTTTTGGGTTTCAAGACAGGGTTTATCTGTGTAGCCCTGGCTGTCCTGGAACTCACTCTGTAGACTAGGCTAGTCTCGAACTCCTGAACTCAGAAATCCGCCTGCCTTTGCCTCCCAACTGCTGAGATTAAAGGCATGCGCCACTACTGCCTGGCTGAGGCAGTCTTTCAAGGTTCTGAACCACAGACATCCATTTCAGGACTGAACTAACTGGCAGCTTATGTACATTATTTTATGGCGGATTAAACTGATGAAGGCAGCTGATCTGGGGCTTATCAGATATGTTATAAGTCATTTGTATTTGTGAGAAAGCTTGGTAGTTGGTAAACAATGGACATGGAAATTTGACACTCATCCAGCTGTGATATAGACAACTACCCCAGCACTTTCAAGGAGGGCATGGAGGATTGGATTTCTGGTTTTACATATGTCAGTTAAGTCCTCTACCATTGA
>NW_021614455.1:0-1800 GCF_004785775.1 Grammomys surdaster | reverse complement strand
CCAATTTCTAATGCAATAAGGATTTGACATGATATAATGATAATGGTAAGCATAAATAATTAATAGTAATAATATTATCATGATCATAATCAATATGAATAATAAATATATATAAATAATAATACTTATAACATAATCATAATAATCAGACTGATAATGATCAATATGAATAATAACTGCTTCTACTACTAATAATAATGTGATCATAATAATCATAATGATAATGATGAATATAAATCATAAGTAATAATGATGATAATATTTCAATCATAATCATAATGATAAAAATCAATATAAATAGTAGTGAATAATGTTGATTTTAATATATAATTATTCTGATCATATTGATGAAATAAATATAATTAATAATAATAGTAATATAATCACAATGAAAATAAGCAGTATAAATAATAATTGATAATCATGTTATTGATAAGAGTTTTAGGATCATAATACGAATTATATAATTATAATAATCACAATGATAATGACCAATATAAATGATAACTTACAATAATAATGAAATATTTAAAAATAATATAATCATAATGACAATAATAATTATAATAAGTATAATAATTATCAATATAAATCATAATAATGAATCAAATATGATAGTAATAGTCATAGTAATAATAAACAATATAAATAATTAATAGTAATTATATTACTGTAATCATAATAATCATAGTGATAATGAATGAAATGAATTAAAATTATACTATTATACTAATAATATTTGTATTAATCATATTAATTGTTATAATAATGATTAATACAAATAATTAATAATACTAATAATGATAATGAAGTAATCATAATCATAATGAAAATGATCAGCAAAGATAATAAATAGTAATGATAAAATAATCATAATAATAATTATAAGGATTAATATAGCTGATATTAATAATCATAAATCATGATCATCAATGCATACCATTCCCTGGTTTATATATGAATGGTTAGTCTTTCAATAAATACAGGAGAGAGATAAAAATCTGTATTTCCTAAGGTAACAACTGCTAAGAATATGTATCATCTGAAATATGTCGTGAATATAATAATAATGATAATGATTATATATTATAATGTTAATGATCCATAAAATAATAATTGATAATGATTATATAAATATTATAATCATTATGACAATGATCCTATAGATACTCAATAATGATGTCAATAAAATCATAATAATCATATGTTAATGATCAATATAAATAATTAATACTAATAATGATAATATAAATAGTATTACCACGACAATCACAATGATAATGATCAAGATATATAATTAAAAAATCAATAACAATGATGATACTATAAACATAATAATCAAAATGATAATGATGACTATTAATAATGATTATAGTAAGAATAATCATGATCATATCATAATCATAATAATCATAATGATCAATATGAATATTAATAATAATGATATTGATAATAATATTAAATAATCATAATATAACCATGATAATCATATTGATAATAATTAATATAAATAATATAATCCAGTAATTATGTTTATGATCAATATAAATACTAATAATGATGATGATGATATCTTAATCATAAAAATTATGTTGATAATAGTCATTATAAAAAAATTAACAAGGATAATGATGATAATATAATCAAAATAACCATAATGATGATTAATGCAAATGATTAGTAATAATAACAATTCTGACAATAATTATTAATCATAATCATCAAAGCATAGTATTTCTAGGTTTATGTTTGGATGAAAAGTAACTCAATATAGACATCATGTATATACAATATAATATA
>NW_021614454.1:5981-6062 GCF_004785775.1 Grammomys surdaster | reverse complement strand
TGGAATGCATTCATAATTCTAGAGATAAAGTCAAGTACAATACAGCTCAAAAGACTTAAACAACCTTATATGTGACATTTC
>NW_021614454.1:0-5881 GCF_004785775.1 Grammomys surdaster | reverse complement strand
GAACATTGCAATGCATTCGTACTTCCATAGTTAAACGCAAGTACAACACAGCTGAAAACACTGAAATGACATTACATGTGACATTTCAGTTAGGATGTGTGTTTTGTTTAAAGTCTAAACACTTTTACCATCCGGCTTTGTATATTTCATTGTTTCATATGGCATGTCCAAGAAAGTTGCTAGACTCCTGCAGAAAATCACTATACAACATACTGAACAAACCTATAGGAAACATACGGGCTTTGTTAAGCATTCATACTTCCCAAGCTAAAGGCAAGTACAACACCGCTGAAAACACTCAAATCATGATACATGTCACATTTCAATTAGGGTGTTTGTTTGTTTTAAAGCATAATACCTGTACAATCCTGCCATGTATATTTCATTGTGTAATTTGGCATATCCTAGAAAGTTGCAAGATTCCTCATAAAAGCACTTTATAACTTAATGAACAAAAGTACAGTAAAGATATGCGCATTGCAAAGCATTCGTAAATCCAGAGATAAAGGAAAGTACAATACAGCTGAAAAGATTTAAACAACCTTACATGTGACATTTCATTTAGGACTTGTGTTAGGTTTAAAGCATAAACACTTGTACCTAGCGGCCATGTATATTCCATTGTTTCATATGGCATGTACAAGTAAGTTGCTAGATTTCAGCAGAAAAGCACCATACAACGTAATGAAAAACCTACTCTTAAATGCACTGCAAGGCATTCATACTTCCAGAGCTAAAGGCAAGTACAATACAGCTGAAAAGTCATAAACAATTTTATATGTGACATATCAGTTAGGACTTGTGTTTGCTTTAAAGCATTAACACTTGTACCATTCGGTCATATATACTTCTTGTTTGATGTAGCTTATCCAAGTATGTTGCTAAATTCCAGCAGAAAAGTACTGTAGAACTTATTGAACAAATCTACAGTAAAGATATGCATTGCAAAGCATTAGTACTTCCATAGCTAAAGGCAAGTACAACACTGTTGAATAGATTGAAATCACATTACATGTGAAATTTCAGTTAAACATGTTTTTGGTTTAAAGCATAAACACTTGACCCATTAGGCTATGTATATCTCATTTTTTCATATGGCAAGTCCAAGAAATTTGCTAGATTCCAGCAGAAAAGCATTATACAAAGCATTGAACAAACCTACAACAAAGATACACGCATTGCAAAGCACTTGTACTTCCAGAGCTAAAGGCAAGTACAATACAGCTGAAAAGACTTAAACAACATTACATGTGACATTTCAGTTCGGACTTGTGTTTGCTTAAAAGCAAAAACACGTGTACCATGCGTTCATGTATACTTCATTGTTACATTGGGCATGTCGAAGTAAGTTGCTAGATTCCAGCATTAAACACCTATACAACGCATTGAACAAACCTACACTAAAATGCATTGCAATGTATTCGAACTTCCAGAGCTAAAGGCAAGTACAACACCGCTGACAAAACTGAAATCATGTTACATGTGAAATTTCATTTAGGACATGTGTTTGCTTTAAAGCATAAACACTTGTATCATCCGGGCATGTATATTTCATTGTTTCCTATGGCATGTCCAAGACCATTGCTAGGTTCTAACAGAAAAGCACTAAAGAACATATTGAACAAAACTAATCTAAAAAGCATTGCAATGCATTCATACTTCCAGAACTAAAGGCAAGTACAATACAGCTCAAAAGAGTTAAAGAACTTTATAAGTGACATTTCAGTTAGGACCTCTGTTTCCTTTAAAGCATAAACACTTGTAACATCCGGTCATTTATAATTCATTGTTTTATATGGCATGTCCAAGTAAGTTGTTATATTCCAGCAGAAAAGCACTATACAACTTACTCAACAAATGTACTGTAAAGATAGGCACATTGCAATGCATTAGTACTTCCATAGCTAAAGGCAAGTAGAACATAGATGAAAACATTGAAATCACTTTACATGTGACATTTCAGTTAGGACCTGTGTTTGGTTTAAAGCATAAACACTTGACCCATCCGGCAAAGTATATCTCATTGTTTCATATGGCAAGTCCAAGAAAGTTCCTAGATTCCAGGAGAAAAGCATTATACAAGGCATTGAACAAAACTACAACAAAGATATGCACATTGCAAAGCATTCTTACTTCCAGAATAAAGGCAAGTACAATACAGCTGAAAAGACTTAAACAACATTACATGTAACATTTCAGTTAGGACTTGTGTTTCCTTTAAAGCATAAACACGTGTACCATCCGGTCATGTTTAATAGTGAATTTCCCGTCATTGTTTAATAGTGCGTTTCCAAGTAAGTTGCTAGATTCCTGCATAAAAGCACTATACCACATATTGAACAAACCTACACTAAAATGCATTGCAATGTATTCGTACTTCCAGAGGTAATGCAAGTACAACACAGCTGAAAACATGGAAATCACATTACATGTGACATTTCAGTTAGGATGTGTTTTTGGTTTAATGCAAAAACACTTGTAACATCCGGCCATGTATATTTCATTGTTTCATATGGCATGTCCAAGAAAGTTGCTAGATTACAGCAGACAAGCACTATACAATGTATTGAACAAACCTAAACATCATTGTTTCATGTGGCTTTTCCAAGAAAGCTGCTAGATGTCAGCAGAAAAGCACTATAAAACTTATTGAAAAAACTTACTGTAAAGATAAGGGCATTCCAAAGCACTCGAACTTCCAGAGCTACAGGCAAATACAACACCACTGAAAAAACTGAAATCATGTTACATATGAAATTTCAGTTAGGACGTGTGTTTGCTTCAAACCATAAACACTTGTACCATCTGGGCATGTATATTTCATTGTTTCATATGGCATGTCCAAGACAGTTGCTAGATTCCAGCAGAAAACCACTATACAACAAATCTTACAAACCTACTCTAAAACGCATTGCAATGCATTCATACTTCCAGAACTAAATGCAAGTACAATGCAGCTCAAAAGACTTTATGAACTTTATATGTGACATTTCAGTTAGGACTTATGTTTGCTTTAAAGCATAAACTCTTGTACCATCCGATCATATATACCTCATTGTTTGATGTAGCATATCCAAGTAACTTGCTATATTCCAGCAGAAAAGCAATAAACAACAGTTTGAAAAAACCTACTATACTGTTACACATATTGCAAAGCATTCATACTTCGAGAGCTAAAGGCAAGTACACAACAGCTGCAAAAAATGAAACAAACATCCTTGTGAGTTTTACGAAGGGTGTTTGGTTTATACCATAAACACTTGTACCATCTGGCATTGTTTCATATGGCGTGTCCAAGTAAGTTTCTAGATTCTAGCAGAAATGCACTATACAATTATTCAACAAACATAATGTAAATACACGCGAATTGCAGTGCATTCATACATCCAGAGCTTAAGGCAAGTACAACACACCTGACAACTTTGAAATCAGGTTACAATTGACATTTCAGTTAGGACGTGTGTTTAGTTTAAAGCATAAACAGTTGTACCATTCAGCCATGTATATTTCATTGTTTCATATGGCATGTCCAAGAAAGTTGCTAGATTCCAGCAGAAAAGCACTGTGCAATGGATTGAACAAACCTACAGTAAAGAAACGAGCATTGCAAAAAATTCGTACTTCCATACTTAACTCAAGTACAACCCGGCTGACAAAACTGGAATCATGCTACATGTGACATTTCAGTTAGGACAAGTGTTTGCTTTAAGCATAAACACTTGTACCATCTGGCCATGTATACTTCATTCGTTCATATGGCATGTCCAAGTAAGTTGCTAGATTCCAGCAGAAAAGCCCTATACAACAAATTAAACAAAACTACTATACAAGGCATTGCAATGCACTCATACTTCCAGAGATAAAGGAAAGTACAATACAGCTCAAAAGACATTAACAACGTTATATGTGACATTTCAGTTAGGACGTCTGTTTGCTTTAAAGCTTATACACTTGTACCATCCAGTCATGTATACTTCATTGTTTCATATGGCATGTCCAAGTACGTTGCTACATTCCAGCAGAAAAGCAGTATACAACTTTTTGAACAAACGTACTGTAAAGATATGCACATTGCAATGCGTTTGTACTTCCAGAGCTAAAGGCAAGTACAACACAGATGAAAATATTAAAATCACATTACATGTGACATTTTAGTTAGGACATGTGTTTGGTGTAAAGCATAAACACTTGTACCATCCAGACATGTATATTTCGTTTTTTCATATGGTATGACCAAGAAAATTGCTAGATTCCAGCAGAAAAGCACTATACAACTAATTAAACAAACTTACTGTAAATTGCATTGCAATGCATTCATAGTTCCAGAGCTAAAGGTAAGTACAATACAGCTCAAAATCTTAAATAATGTTATATTTGATATTTCAGTTAGGACTTGTGTTTGCTTTAAAGCATAAACACTTGTACCATCCGGTCATGTATACTTCATTGTTTCATATGACATGACCAAGAAATTTGCTAGATTCCAGCAGAAAAGCGCTATACATCGCATTTAACAAACCTACAAGAAAGATATGCGCATTGCAAAGCATTCGTACTTCCAAAGCTAAAGGCAAGTACAATACATGTGAAAAGACTTAAACAACATTACATGTGACATTTCAGTTAGGACTTGTGTTTGCTTTAAAGCATAAACTCTTGTACCATCCAGTCATTTATACTTCATTGTTTCATATGGCATGTCCAATTAAGTTGCTAAATTCTAGCAGATGCACTATACAACATATAGAACAAACCTACACTAAAATGCATTGCAATGCGTTTGTACTTCCAGAGCTAAAGAGAAGTACAACACAGCAGAAAACATTGTAATCACATTACATGTGACATTTCAGTTAGGTCATGTGTTTGGTTTAAAGGAAAATTACTTGTACCATCCGGCCATGTATATTTATTGTTTCAGATGGCATGTCCAAGGAAGTTGCTAGATTCCAGCAGAAAAGCACTACACAATATATTGAACAAATCTACAGTAAACATACCCGCATTGCAAATCATTCATACTTTGATAGCTAAAGGCAAATACACCACAGCTGCAAAAAATGAAACAACCTTCCTTGTGAGATTTCAGTTATGATGTTCATTTGGTTTATACGATAAACACTTGAAACATCCTGCCATGTATATTCATTATTTCATATGGCATGTCCAAACTTTGCTAGATTACAGCAGAAAAGCACTATACAAATATTGAACAAACCTACTCTAAAATGCATTGCAATGCATTTGTAATCCCAGAGCTAAGGAAAGTACAATACAGCTGAAAGGACTTAAACAACATTACATGTGACATTTCAGTTAGGACTTGTGTTTGCTTTAAAGCATAATAACTTGTAACATCCGGTCATGTTTACTTCACTGTTTCATATGCCATGTCCAAGAAAGTTGCTAGATTCCAGCAGAAAAGCACTATACAACTTGTTGAACAAACATACTGTAAAGATAAGCACATTGAAAAGCATTTTTAATTCTAGAGTTAAGGCAAGTACAGCACAGATGAAAACAATGAAACCACCTTAATTGTGACATTTCAGTTAGGAAGTGTGTTTGGCTTATACCATAAACACATGTACCATCCGGACATTTATATTTCATTGTTTCATATGGCATGTCCAAGTAAGTTTCTAGATTCCAGCAGAAAAGCACTATACAACATACTGAGCAAACCTACTGTAATGATAAGCGCATTGCAAGGCATTCTTACTTCAAGAGCTAAAGGCAAGTACAACGCGGGTGAAAACACTGAAACCACCTTATATGTGACATTTCAGTTTGAAAGTGTGTTTGTTTTACAGCAATAACACTTGTGCCAACCTGGCCATGTACATTTAATTGTTTCATATGGCATGTCCAAGTGAGTTGG
>NW_021614453.1:4607-48489 GCF_004785775.1 Grammomys surdaster | reverse complement strand
ACCAAGCTTGCTGAAGAAGAAAAGACTGGAACTTGAGGCCTGTGATAGTCGTGACTGCCCTGACCAGGATCCTGCTTCTGACAGTCCCAGGCATCTAGGCTGCTGGGCATGGCTTCAAAGAGCTTTTGGACAGAAGAAGAATAATAAGAAGAAGTGACAAGTTCACCTAGAACTCTGTTTGGAGCCCAGGGGTCCTGATGCCTGCTAAGACTTGTAATTAGGGGATTTTCTGTCAGCTCCTGCTATGATAGCAAAGGCACACACAAGGGCAGTTGTGTCTTTGCAGTCTTCTGGTTTTTGTTTGTTAACAGCTTTTATAATAAAAGTGTTAAAAAGCTGCAAGTTTGTGTTCTTGTTGAAACGACCAATCACCTAGGAGGTTTAAAATCACCTTCGGATTTCAGCTCCGTCCTGCAGACACCCTAGCAGAACTCGCTGTGGGGAACAAGTCAGAGCTACTAGAGAAGGGGTCCACAGGCTGAGCCCTGAGGTCACCACCAACTGGAGCGCCAGCACCACAGCTGTAAGACATCACTGAGCTGAGGCTCCAAAGCAGAAATGGCGATCTGCATTGTAGACTTTTGGCTTTTGCCAGGACTCCTTCCTTGGCTCTGACTCCTGCTCTGCCCTCCAACCAACAAGACCATCCCGCATGGCAGTGGATCGTTGGAGGGGCTCAAGCTACCTCAAATTAAAGAGAAAAAAAAAAAAAACACCGTACAATGAGTTACAGATCAGCTCCTGTCTGTTATTTTTGGAGATTACTAACATCCCTGGCAGCACAGTTCTCTTCTTCCTCCTCATCTCCTTGGTGTGTAGCTTCTGTTTTACATACTCTAAAAAACAACTTTGGCCTTTTTCACTTCTTTTCTATTTTGTGGATTTGTAAACATCAAGTTTCAGCATAATATGCTTGCTTCCCCCAACCCCTTTCAGTGTTATGAATACCACCCACAGTATGAGTGCAGAACATTCATGTGATCCATCCCAGTGACACTCTACTGATTCCTTTGTGTGCCTGGCCTAAGGCAGTAGTGCTGGCTTTTTGGTGCTTGTGTGTGAAGAAGTGACTTGACATTCTGCACCACTGTCACCTGGCCTCCTCCAGTATTGCCATGAGCAGATCTAGAGCCATGGCTTTCTGCCCTTGATATCCCTGACTTAGGAGACCTCTGGTATGACAATTCCTCATGAAACTACTTTCCAGTCTTGCTGTCTGACTCCCTGTAAATATGACTCCAGTCCAGGGCAGCATGGAGCCCAACAATCCCAGTGGATCCCTGCCGACCTCCTCCCAGATACACAAGAGACTAGTGGATGGAAATGCCATGTGCATTCAGGTCAAAGACAAGAAATAAAACATGAGACAGAAAGAGGGGTTGGGGGAGTGGGCAGGTGGAGAGGAGATGCCCTGTCCTGAAGCTTCATCTCTACACTTTGCTGTTTCCCCCTAACCATTTCTCTGCTGGGAATACAGGATTAGCATCTGCTCAGGACTCCAGCTGACCAAAGGACACTTAGCAGTGTGTCCAAGCAGGCCTTGGTGACACATGCCTTTAATCTCAGCAGGAGGGATGCAGAGGCAGGGAGAACTTTGAATTGCTCTACAAAGTTCCTTTCTCAAGAACCAGGGTTACACAGAAAACATTGTCGCTGTGATGGTTATTTTTTGTTTTCAACTTGATTGCATCCAAATTGATTGTATCCAACTTGATTGTATCCAGAGAAACATCCACATTGCAGGAAATACCTCCAAGGGATTTTTGCTTAATATATAGAAAGTAATCCGTGTCTTTGAGGTCAGAAAACTTGCCTTAAATGCAGATCTTTTTGAGTTTTAAAGACACAGGCCCTTAATCTGGACATAGAGCAAGAAAGACACATATCTGTGTTCTTGTTCTTGTTGTTGTTGTTCTTGCTTTTGGAGCCAAGGTTTGTATACAATAGCCCTGGATGTCCTGGAACTCACTTTGTAGACCAGGCTAGATGCAAACTCACAGAGGTCTATCTGCCTGACTCACTACTTTCCTGCTTGGATTAAAAGTGTTAGTCAACATACTCAGATTTAATCTAGACATTGAATCTGAAACACACACCCTTAGTTTGAGTCACACCTTCAGCTAGAGGCCTATATAAGAACACAGAGGAAGAAAATTTTCACTTAGCCTGCTTGCTCTCTCTTAGCTAGCAAGACTATTACTTTGCTGGAACTAGAGCCTACTTCTCTGATTCCATCTTCTACTGAAGACCAGCAGAGACATCCATCCTCAGAGACTGAGAACTTCTGGATTCTTGCACTCTGCTTCCTATCTAGCTGTTATAGATTAAGCTCAACTGCAGACTGTAAATCATTCTAATAAATCCTCTTTCAGGAAAGAGAGTGAGTGAGAGATCATTATATTTGATCTTTTATCTCTAAATCAGGCACCAAAAATAGATTGGCTGGCTCATTAGCACTTTCCCCATTTCCTGTCTAATCAGTCCCTATAATGTTTAATTCTAGACAATTACATCCAGGAGGATAGGATCTTATTTTGAGAAGCTTCACTCCCTTTTTGTTTGCTCGTTTTGATTTTTGTGACTAGGTTTTCCTGTGTAGCCCTAGTTGTCCTAAAACTAGGTCTTACTCTGACAAGCAAGGTGTCTTTGAGCTCAGAGATCCTCCTGCCTCTGCCTCTGTTCCCAGATCTGCTTCTTTCCCTTAGATGCTTTGACTAAGGGCTTACACCATCAGACTAGGCAGAACCTTGCCTCCTTAGGCAATGCCAATAGATACTAGGATTGTGGGTTTAAACCCATCTTCCCCCAGAGTAATGGTTGGGAGGGGCCATGAAGTATAGAGTATAATTAACTAAGTGGAGACGTATCTTAATCAAGGAATTACACTCAACATTCAATGGATGATGCAGTCAAGGAGATGATGCAGTTCTGTCCCAGGTTTGTCAAGGTACCATCAGATTCTGAAGAGCACACACTGCACAGTGCACAAGTCTTGCCAGCACTGAGTCCACAATGTTCCATGTCTGAGCCACGTTGTTTCTGTGGAGAGCCAAGCCACTGCTACGAGGATGACTGGATTGTTGATTGGGAACCATACTACCTACCCTGTGTATTTCAGAGCTGGGACTGCCTGAGATACCGTCCCAGATTGAAGTATGCCATGAAAAGGGGCACAGAAGTCTTCCAGAGTGAGAGACCAAGGGAGCCACAAGTGTCCCCAGGAGATGTGAAAAAAAATGACAAAGATACAGAGAAGCCAGAACAACCCTCCCCAAGCTTGCTCAGGGAAATAGGGCTGGAACTTGAGACCTGTGATGGTGGAGACTGCCCTGACCAGGATCCTGCTTCTGACAATCCCAGATGTCAAGGGTGCTGGGCACGGCTTCATAGGGCTTTTGGCCAGAAGAAGAACTGAAAAGGCCACCTAGAACTCTGTTTGAAGCCCAGGAGCCCTGTGCTAAGACTTGCAATTAGGGCATCTTCATTCAGATCCTACTACTAAAGCAAAGGCACACAAAAAAGCAGCTGTATCTGCAGCCATCTGTTGTTTGTTCGTTTGTTTGTTTACAGTTTTTAAAATAAAAATGTTAAAAAGCTAATTAAATTTGTGTTCTTCTAAAATGGCCCAAGAGAAAAAATGAAGGTTGAAGTGGACACAGGTGAGGATACACTACTCTTTCCTACTGTTGGTTATAGGACAAACTGCTGGTTTGTTTTAAAGGAAGTCCTCAGGAGACAATAGGCATCCAGGTTCTCATGTGTGCTGGACCATAATATAATCAGAACACAAGGAACAATCTTGAGTACTTCGGAATACAACTGATCTACCCAGATGTCCCCCCCCCAAATTAATCTAGGGACCACCTGCAACTTCTGCTTGCCCCTTTGATTCTCAAAGTGTCAGGAGTACCAAGCAAGGTTATTGAAGCCACACTACCTTTGCAGACATCCAAATATGTCTACCATTGTCTCAGGGGAAACTCAGATGGCCTGTGTCCTTCACGTGCATACAACATGCATACAACATCCCAGGGGTGGTTGGTTGGTTGGTTGTTTATTCTTTGAGACACTGGTTCTCAGTAGCTTAGCTGTTCTAGACTCTCCATGTACAGTACACTAGGCTAGTCCTGGACTCAGACTCACTTCACCTTGCCTCTCTGTTATGGGGATTAGAGGCCTGTGCCACCACTTCTGTACAGGAGAGTCTTTCTAATTTTTAGCACTTTTCAGAACACATTTCTGCATCACATGTCAACTCACCTGCAGAAACAAGACTGGCTCAGGTGGAAAGACATGGCAGTGCTGGCCTTGACACAGAAATCCCAGCCACATTGCCTTGAGAGGGTGTAAGGAGCAGGCCCTTAACAGGACCAAACATTTTGTAATAGAAAACTTGTAGAGACAAGTCTTGAAGTGAAGTTGTACTGTGATAATCAGCTGTAATGAAGTCAGGGCCCAGTCATAACCAAACAGGAGTGGTTATTGGCCACAAACCTCAGCAGGGAGGTTAAATCAAACATAAAAGAGGATCCCGACCAGAGCACATCATCACACATTGGTAGCCATGGCTGCCTAATGTGATTCTCTGAACAAGCCTCCTCAGCACCAGATCATCAAAGACACAACAGAGAGACTGACACCTCCAACTTTGTGGTCAAGCCCTGACTTCGAGGTCAAGCATCCTATGAGGTCAAATTAGCAATTCAACTAGCTGGAAGCCACAGCCTGACCCCAACTTCAGGGACGCTGGACCTGTAACCAAGACCATCATAACGACTCAGGTCATATAACCCATGACTGAATGATGTATTTACTGCTATGCTTATTTCTTTGGTGATTAGCAATTTATTATTTGTGTTCATTGCGGATTATATTGTTAGAGGCAATGCATAAGAAATGTGGCAATATCTTGTTTTAGCATTAGCCTTAGCATTGTTGATAATATATTGTTTGCTGTGCATCATTAAAGAGTAACTGGATGTCAAACCTCTGTCTCTGGTGTAATCTCTCTTCCCCCTCGAGGAGCTGATAATCTCACAGTCAAATTCAGCATAAGATCCCTGAGTGGAACAAGACCTGTCAATTCACCCCCTTCGGGATACTAAAACCTTATCACAACCTGCTTGTGACACATGGGAATCAGGCCTCGAGACAGAGGGTGGCTTTTATATGCTTCCAGTCTTGGAAGAGTTTGAATTTTATAAGCCTAAATTCAGCTGTTGTTCTTCCTGAACAGAAAAAACTTTTTTTTTTTTGTTTTTTTGAGGAAGGGTTTCTCTGGGTAGGGAAGGAGAACTGAGTGATGAGTGGGTCTGAATGACAAGTCTTGCTGCATTTGTAGAGGTTAAAAGGAAGCACATTTGTAAAACAGTGCTCAGGAACTGGGAGAGTCAGTGATGACCTTTCTCCTGGGATTTCATCTGCACAACACAATGCCTGGGAAGTTCGTAGCTCTCACTCTGCAGCTCACCCTTTCCCTCCAGTGACAACTGTGCTCTCTACAACATGCTGAGGATGTGGGTACTAGTGCTAAAGAATCATCAACATCTGGTGTGATTACAATAGACTAATTTATACTTTGTTGGACTATGTGTTTCAGTTTTACCTTCTCAGTATTTCCAGGAATTTTAAGTGATCTTCCCCCCACTCCCTGTAAGACCAAACCTGTGAGATAAGTTATGTACCAGGCTAGAGAATGTCACATAGATGTCAGTGTGAAGAGAACACTTAAGTATCATCAATTACAGTCTTCAAGTTTGCTTCTTAAACTTCATTTTTCAAGGAGTCTATGTAGGAAATAAAATATGTTATACAGCTGAACTGGTCTTAGTCAGGATGTCTATTGCTGTGATGAACCACCATGACCAAGGAGCAAGTTGGTGAAGAAAGGGCTTTTTCAGCTTATACTTCCACATTGCTGTTCATCCCCAAAAGCAAGTCAGGACTGGAACTCACACAAGGTAGGAACCTGGAGGCAGGAGTTGCAGAGGCCAAGGAGGGTTACTGCTTACTGGATTGCTTCCTCTAGCTTGCTTAGCATGCCCCCCTTATAGAACCCAGGACCACAAACCTAGGGATGGCTCAACCCACAATGGGCTGGGCACTACCCCCTTGATCACTATTTGAGAAAATGCATTATGGCTGGACTCATGGAGGCATTTCCTCAAGGGAGGCACCTTTCTCTGGGATAACTCCACCTGTGTCAAGTTGACACACAGAACAAGACAGTATAGCACTGTAAAAAAAAATACTGCCCAGTGTCTTTTTCTTTGAGTTTTTAATATTTTCATTAATCACCTGAACTTTTCAATAAAAATGGGAAGACTCAGATAACAAATCTTGGATTCACTGAGAGAATCACAGCCCTTGATAATTTCTTTTGTAAAGAAGAGCCCTAGGAGTAGAGTTCTTTAATGTTTCATCAACAATAGAAAACACAGGACATTCTTGCAGAACTTCTGTTTCTAGTACAAAACAATGACAAATCATAGTTAAGTACTAAGGTCAAATTGGGATTATCTTGAAACTCATAGTTCAGCACTTTCTCTACACCAGCCTTGAATGGTTTCTGGACATTGCAATATTTTGTTCAGTAGAAATTTAAACAAATAGCTTTTGAGTTTGGATTCCGTTGAGGTAGGATAGATAACAAACAAACCTGAGCTATATTCCTTTGCTTTATCATTGCAAATACATGACCTGTAAGAATATTGTGTTAGAGTTGGGTTTGGAGAAGGCTTTTTCTTAGATGTTGCTTGAGTATCTCAGCTCATAAGGACAGACACCCTAGTGACCATGACTGATTAGTTGGGTCCAGGACAGTTAAGCTCAGGAGTTGTTCAGCCTGGTCACTGAGCCATGGGCATGCTGAGTCTGCATCACCTACATTGTCCTTGTGGATTTCTAGTGAGATTATGGGGACAAAGAGAAGGTCCCAAGGGGAGTAAGGGCTGAATTCCCTGCCTACCCACCCTCTTTGACTCTCTGGCTCCTCCCAGAAAGTATATTGAAGGATTTCAAAATGTATGCTTTCCAAAATTCTTTGGCGTCTTTCCTTTCCAGGTTTCTCTTTCAAGTAAGCCCCTGTTTTTACTCGTTTCTTGGGGCCCCCTTGGCTCCAAGATTCACCTGGGGCAAGCATGTCTCCAATGCTCTGTGCACTGTTATCTTCTAGTTGGTTCAGAGACCATTGAACCATTCTCCTGGAAGTGACTCCTACTTCTTGAAGACCCCAAAGTCTCTCAGAGTTTCAGCCATTGGTTCCTTAACATGTGGATCTCTGTACCATTTCTGTCCCCTGTATCTCCAAATGCAGCTCCATGTTTAGTATGGCTATGTTGGGTTTCCCAGGTCCCCAGCACCAGGAGTGCTGGCAGGAGGGATGGCTGAGAACCTGAAAATTGTGCATTGCCCAGGACCATGCCTGTTCTTGGTTCATGTCCTGAGGCATGTGGGGCTCTGGGTGGTACTTCCTTCCAGAGAGCTCTTCAAAGGTTAATGAACCTAAAGCCATGACTTTCATTTCCTGAGCAAGCAACAGAGTTTACTAGCTGATGTTCTCCAGATTATATTATAATCTGAAAAACTATAAAATATAATTGATATAGATTTATCTGTTATTTTATATCCTTCATCTTTCTCCTTGTAATATGTATTTAATATACTTACTTCAGGAGGTATGGTAGATTTAGTTCATTTATTGTTTTTATCAACAGGTTCAGCTCAAAATTTATAGAGATGAATTGCTGAAATACTTTCAATTGATGTCTATTTTACGAGAGCTACTCTCTGTATTTTGCCTGTATTCAAAGACAAATGACATTGTAGTGACAGTGAATGTAGCTCAATGGCAAACACAAAGGAATATACCTTATTCTCATCACATCATGGATCCTTCTTCAAGATTGACCATATACTTGATCCCAAAGCAAGCCTCAACAGATACAAGAAAATTGAAATAACACCTTGTATCTTATCAGACCACCATGGATTAAAGCTACACTTCAACCACAACAGAAACACCAGAAAGCCTACACAACTCTATACTCAATGATCTCTGGGTCAGGGAAGAAATCAAGAAAGAAATGAAAGACATTATAGAATTTAATGAAAATAAAAGGACAAAATACCCAAATTCATGAGAAACAATGAAAGCAGTTCTAAGAGGAAAGTTCATAGTACAATGCCTCCATAAAGAAATTAGAATGTTCTCATATTAGCAATGTAAAATTATATTAAGATAGGTTCTCTGGAGTCACAGTATTTATGGAATGTCTCTATATATTAAGGGAATTAAGTGTAATGACATACTATCTGCAGTCAAACCAACCCAACAATGGGCAACTATGAATTGAAAGTGCAAATTCTAGTATTTTCAGCTGGTCGTCTGTATGAGCTGTTATCCTGTAGAGGTAGTTTCCAACACATGTGTTCACAGGAATAAGTTCTCTTTTTTCCACTGTCTTTATGTAGACTTTCAGCAGAAGGTGAGGCTCAGATTAAAGGTGTGTACCAACAGGCCTGGATCTCGAACTTTCTTTGTTCCAGGCTGACCTTGAAGTCAGATCTGATTGATTCAGTCTCCTGGGATTAAAACCATGTACTACTTTTCCAGGCTTGAACTCTGCTTCAATATCAAGACACTCTGCTTCTACATGTCCATGTCAAGATCCGGATCAGAAGTGTGTGTCTTCTGGCCTCAAGATCTACATAACAGGGGTGCCCTCAATTCTGGATTTACTTTATTGCATATGTAATCAAGTTGAGAACTAGGAATAGCAATCACAATACTATATCTAAAAGATAAACAAAGAGAAGGAGAAGAAGAAGAAAAAGAAGAAGATGAAGAACAAGAAGAAGAACAAGAACAACAAGAAGAACAAGAACAAGAAGAACAAGAACAAGAAGAACAAGAAGAACAAGAACAAGAAGAAGGAAGCACACCAAAGAGGAGTAGAAGGTAGGAAATAATGAAAATGAGGCTTAAAGCAGTCAGTTAGAAACAAAGAAACAGTACAAATAATCAACCAAACCAAGAGATAGTTCTTTGAGAAAATCAACAAGACAGACGAACCTTTAGTCCAACAAACCAAGAGATAGAGAGACAGTCAGTAAATTTAAAAAAAAATCAGCAATGAAAAGGGAGACATAACAAAAAGCATAGAGGAAACTCAAAGAAACTTTAGATCTTAGTACAAAAACCTGCACTCCACAAAATTGGAAAATGGTAACAAAATAGACGATCTTCTAGACAGACACAACTTACTGAGGTTACATCAAAATCGGGTAAACGCTGTAAATAGCCCACAATCCCTAAAGAACTAGAAGCAGTCATTAAAAGTCTGCCAACCAAAAAAAGCCCAGGGCAAGATGGTTTTGGTGCAGAAGTCTACCAATCTCTCCAAGAAGAGCCAATGCCAATACTCCTCAAACTATTCCACAAAAAAAACCACGCCCAAACTTATTTTATGATGGCAAAATCACCCAGATACGCAAACTACACAACGTCTTGAAAGACCCCTGAAGGGTGACCCTGACTCAGGTCACTGAGATGGCACAGACCCAAAGATACTCCAGAGACCATCATGCTGCAATCACATGTGTCAGGTTTATTATCAAAGATCGGGAACTATACGTGCCCCAAACAGGAGGTAGAGGAATCGACCCCAAGGCCTAAAAACTTAGGGTTAATATAGGCAAAGGCCCAGGTGGAGGAAGGGGATTGTGGCACAGTCACACACAATTGGTTGTTTCAAACATCTACAGTTTGTGTCATCAGATCCCGGGTAAGGGTTTGACTAATCTCATGGAACAGTCCCTGGTTCCTGTGGCCTTGGGACCCAGTGAGAATGCTTATCTGAGCCAACAGACCATCTGGTTGAATTGAATTCCCAAGTACTTGGGACCTTTGGTGGGAGTTTTTCCAGAGGAGGCTAAGTCAAACATCATGGGAAAAGATGGGTGTTTCAATATTGTTCTCGTTCTCAAGGAATTTATGCTTGAGCATCTTCTCTATCTCTTAGACCTGGCCGATTCCTGGAACACTCAATTGACCTTTGTTTATCTAGCTCTGCATCTTTTATGATGGCCTTGGGCTAGCGAGTTTGCTGACCTGTATTTGTGAATTAGGTTTTCTGCTATATTGATTTTAAACTAACTTAAAATTTCTTCTTCAGTCTCAACAAAGAAAGAGAATGTCAGAACAATTTCTCTGATAAACATTGATACTGAGATGCCAAAGCTTTTAAATCCAGACTCTATTTTAGAGAATCTGACCTAAGATTGAACTCAGGTAAACTAACAGGCTACTACCTACCATTAGTTTCCAAGTTACCCCAACAATACTTGAGCCTAGCTCCAGTCTCTAGGCTAATCCCCAACAAGACCAGAGTTTCCAGCTTACACCCTCAACAAGACCAGTGTCTCTATGTTATTCCCCCAACAAAACTGCACCCCAGGTTACAAGCCTACCCCTTGCCTAGGGACCACCAATGCAGAATGGAGCAGAAGTTAAGTTCATGATATGATTCCCAGCAGCATCCAATTATGTTAAAGGTCACAGGAGCTTTCCAATTAGATGATTACAGTCATAGTCCCTGCTTGCTGCTTTCTATAAATCCTTCTCCAAAAGACATTCAGAGTTCTACTCCACCAAAAACATCATGTGTGATGATGGTGAATTGGGATGGGGGAAGCTAGATCAAATAGAATAAACACCCAGCTGTGAGTTGCAACGATTGGCTCTTGTGTGTTGTGTGGGATAACTAACATTTTCCTGATCCAACAGTATAAAAATACTCAATAAAATTCTCACAAACCCAAATCAGTAATCCATCAAAGATATCAACCATCAAGATCAAGTAGGCTTCATTTCAAGGATGCAGGAATGATTCAGTACAGAAATTTTATCAACATAATCCACCATATAAACAAGCTGAAAACATATATCACACGATTATCTTATTAGAGACTGAATAATCCTTTGAAAATATATGATACCCGTTCATTTCAAAGATATTAGAGATGTCACAGATACAGGGTACATTCTGAAAACACTCAAAGAAATATACAGCAAGTCAAGAACCAAAATCAAACCAAATGGAGAAAAAGTTAAATATTTCCATAAATTCAGGGACAAGACAAGGGTACCTACTCTGTTTTGATCTATTAATTACAGTACTTGAAGTTCTAGCCAAAGCAATAAGACAACTAAAGGAGATCAAGAGGATACAAATATGAAAGTAGGTAGTCAAAGTACTGTTATTTTTGAAGAACTTGAAGAAGACATCAGAAGATGGAAATATCTCCCAGGCTCATGGATAGATAGGATTCACATGGTGGAACTGGCCATCTTACCAAAAGCAATCTACAGATTCAATGTAATCCCAGTCAACTTCCAAAACAACTTTATTATAGAACCTTGAAAGAGCAATTGTCATCTTTACATTGAAAAACAGAACCCCAGGATAGCCAAAACAGTCCCTAACAATAATAGAACATTGGGAGAAATCACCATCTCTGACCTCAATGTCTGCTACAGAGTAATAGTAATATAATACTGCAGGGTATTGGTACAGAATATTAATCAATGGAATTGAATCAAAGACCCAGATATGAATCCACATATCCATAGACACGAGATATTTGATAAAGAAGCCAAATTCCACAGTCATCTAAGAAATGTAAATCAAAACAGTCCTTGTGTCAGCCCAGCAGGAGACCAGCAGTCTGTGTCTTCTCCAGAACTATTCTTGCACTGAGAGCCACTGGTTTCTTCTCAAGAGGTCAGTCAAGGTTTCCTATAAAACCATCATCTCTGTGACAGGACCCTGTTTTCCTGTATCAGAGGTTTCTTGATCTTACTACTTTTATTTATAGGCTCTGATTCCTGGCTCTGAGCACCAGGCCACTCCAGGTAAAGGAGACAAACAAGCTCAAGCCACATGTGAAATGGTTTGAACATAGGTACCTTCCAGTGCTCAATGACTGTGATTCCAGTGGACTCAAAAGTTAGACATAGCTAGCCAGGGATCAGCCAAATGACATAAACTTTTTCCTAGGTGTCTTAGTCAGGAGGGCACCAGATCTGGGGATTCTAGCAAAGCCATTCAGCAGTGCAGGAGAATAACTTGGCCCAGCAAATTCCAGTCTGCTCCAGGGAAGCCCTATTTTACATCTTTAGATGCATTTCATTTCCCCAGATCTAGGTCGCAGGCAAAGGGCCCTTTTTATACTTTCATTTTGAGCCCATTTCTGTTCACTATTACACAGACACTGAAAACAGCACCACTAACTGACGATCCTGCAGCCTGCAAGTAGAATGCTGGACTGACAGGAGAGCATCTCAGTGCCAGGGTGAGCTGTTATGTTTTCACTGAGATTGCCACAGTAGCAGGAGGGCCCTGTCCTTCCACAGACTTGCTTATTGCAGTGTGGCTTTGGTTTGTTCTCTTCTTGCCCCTGGCCTCCTTGGTGTGTTGTTTCTGTTTCATACACTCTAAAAACAACTTTTGTCTTTTTCACTTGAGAGTCCCTCAAGAAACTGCTTTCCAGTCTTGCTGTCTGCTTCCAAGCAAGTATGACTCCAGTCCAGGGGAGCATGGAGCCTAGCTATCCCAGGAGATCCCTGCTGCCCTCTGTCCAGGCAGAAGAGACTAGGGGATGGAAATGTCATGTGCATTCATCTCAAGGACAGGAAAGAGTTGCTTGGGGACTAGGCAGGAGGAGAGGAATTCCCTGTCCTGAAGCTTCATCTCTACACTAAGCTGTTTTCCCCTAACCATTTCTCCACTGGGAGTACTGGTTTAGCCTCCTGTGTAGACCTAGCTGTCTTGAAACTAGTTCTGACGACTAGGCTGGCATTGAGCTCAGAGATCCACTTACCTCTGCTTCTCATCCCAGATCTGCTTCTTTCCCTTAACTGCTGGGATGAAAGGCTTGCACCATTAGACTAGGCAAAACCTTGCTTTCTTAGGCAATTCCAATAAATGCTAGGATTGTGGGTTTAAAACCCATCTTCCCCCAGAGTAATGATAGGGAGGGGTCAAGAAGAATAGAGTATAATTAAGAAACTGCAGACTTCTCTTAATCAGAGGGTCAAGAACTTGCCCTCAGCATTCCATGGATAAAGCCAACAAGATGATGCAGTTCTGTCCAAGTTCTCTCAAGGATACATCAGATTCTGAAGAGCATGCAGTTCCCAGTGCAACGTCTTCCCAGCCCTGAGTACAGGATGTTCCAAGTCTGAGCCACTTTGTTTCAGCACAGAGACAAGCACTGCTCTGAGGATGGCTCACTTGTAGATTGGATCTAGACTCCATCTGTGTATTTGAGAGCTTGAACTACCTGAGATACTACCACAGCTTGAATGTGGCATGAAAGAGGCATAGGAGTCTTCCAGAGTGAGAGTCACAGGGAGCCACAAGTGTCCCCAGGATATATGGACAACAATGACAAAGATACAGTGGAAGCAGACCAACAGTCACCAGGTTTGCTCAAGAAGAAAGAGTTGAACCGGAGACCTGTGATGGTGGAGACTGCCCTGACAAGGATCCTGCTTCTGACAGTACCAGGCATCTCGGGTGCTGGGATGTGGGGCAGTGAACTATGAGAAAAAGGTGGATGTCTGGTAGAATGAACTTTAGAACCCCATAACCCTGGTTAAACCACTGAGACTTAAGGCGTTCAAGCTCTTCCTAGGCCTCTGGCTCTCTCAGCTTCAGCCCTCCACAGTCCCTCCCACAGAGTGGCCCATGGTCATCGATCATGCAGGAGTAGCACCATCGTGCAAAGGAGGCATTCCCAAGCTCTTAGACCAAGCCAATAGGGGTTACCTGCTGCCAGACCTTAACCCACCTCAAAACTGTATCGATGGGCCAATCTCAGAAGTAAAGGTGTGTGAGACACTTCCTGTTGTCTGAGATTTTCTGTTGCTGTCCCACTCCTCTTAGCCTGCCAGCTAGTGCCTCTCCGGTGCACTCAAATAGCTGTAACACTTTTCCCCTCTCCTCTGCCACTGAGACATGGTTGGTGGCAGAGACAGCAGAGGATTCACACTGTCTGTACTCCATCCCTCCTGACCTCCCGAGGACAGAGGCAGCCTGCCATCAGCCAGGTCAGAGATATTTGTGGGACCCATCTGGAGGAAAACCCACACTGGGCATGGCTTCAAAGGGCTTTTACCAGAAGAAGAAGAAGTCAAAAGTCCACCCAGAACACTGTTTGGTGCCCATGAGCCCTGATGCTTGCTAAGATTCCATGTTTGCTGGTTATCTTATTATTCAGCACATATGAGAACCAGGATGCCTAAGGTCCCCTGACAACTTTCTTTAAAACAAACCAGCAGTTAGACCTGCAACCAACATTAGGAAACATTAGTGAATCCCTATCTGTGTCCACTCCACCCTTCACCTTTTCCTTTGGGCCATTGCAAAAAGAACACAAATTTCCAGCTTTTTAAAAAAACACTTTTATTAAGAAATATGTAAACAAATTGAAAGAAAATGATGGCTGCAAGGACACAACCATTTTGTGTGTGCCTTTGCTGGAATTACAAGTCTCTGTAGAGTTTGATTTGTTTTTTGGCTGGGGTAGTTGATGATGCAATCTTGTCTTTTTCTGGGGTCCTTTCCAGCTTTTCAACACCATCTTCTATTTTCTGCTTTGGTGATGCTTTCACTATTTCTGTTGCTTCTACTTTAGAGATTTTCACTGAAGACTCAAAATCTTTATCTACACTATTTCTTCAGTTTTTCTCTTTCATTTCTCTCCTTTGCTACCGAGTACTTTATTTTTCTCAGGCTTCTTGTCCTTCTCGTCCTAACTGGCTGGCTTTTCTGACTTGATGTCTTTGGAACAGTTCCTTTTTACCTTGTCCTCCTTGAGGTCCTGGTGTTCTTTTACAGATTTAGAGTGGGCTTTCCTAGGGGTTCCAGTGACCCCACGAAGTCTGCATACCCTTTGTAGTACTTCTCATACCACTCTATGTATTTCCTCTCCATTACTGGTAGCATTTTTCCTCAAATGGGTCTCTAAAGTCAACACTCTGCTCATAGTAGGCATAATGTCATAAAGTGGTGGAACTTCTCTGTATCTATTAATATGCTCACAATCTGTTTCTCCTTGAGGTACATTACATTTAGTGGGAGACTGTCCCCTAAAAGTTGGAGGAGATGTGTAACTTCAGTAGTATCCTCTATAGGGAGGTGACCTTGACCTAGATTGGTGGTATCCATGAGATCTGGACCTTGAATGGTTAATTGTGGCTCTTGCCTCTGCCTCTGCCTCTCCTGTGGTATGGGGGTGATGGGGAATAGGAGCGAGAGTGTGAGCAGCTGAAGGACCTTGAGTAAGGGTGTGATCTTGTTGAACCAGACCTTGACTTTGAGTAAGTGGATGAACTTCTTGAATAAGATGATTCACTATAGGGAGATTTAGACCTGGAAAATGAGTGCCTATACTCCTTTTGAGTCTTTTTGTATTCCATCAGTTCCTTACCAAAATCATTTGTAAACTCACCTAGCTTGGACTTTTTCTTTTCCTCTTCCTTTAGTTGCCGTTGCTCTCTATAGAACTCTTCCCAGGATAAAGCAGGTGTTTGTGTTGTAGGGATGGTATTTGAATGGGCAGTGTGCACACCTCACGATACCCAAGGTGTTGATATATTGGCAGGAGCTGGTGGGAACCCTGCAGGAGGGACACTATATCCTCCTGGTAGATGTTGGCCAGGAGGAAAGTGAGAAGAAAAATGTGTTGAAGGTACACCTGGGGGAAGAAGAAGTATATGGTGAGGAGGCAGATAAAAAGAAGGTCGTGAAACAGGCACAAAGACTGGAGTTGCTGGTAGTGATGGGCCTTGAGTCCTCTGTGATTGTTTGCTGTGGTTTCGCCCATGCTTTCCACTTCTGTGACAGCTTCTTTCTCCTCTTCTAATTTGCTGTGGTGGAGACTCTAGGTACCCAAGCTTGTTAGAATGTTGCCAACCTGGTCTACTACCACCTGGATGAGCAGCATTTATTCTTACTGGATCAGTTGTAAGGTTCAACTGTCCATGGAATAATGACTGTCCCAACAAAGATGGAGTTCCAAGGAATGGCTCCTGGTAACTCTTTTCATCCATAAGAGCAGTAATAGCAATTGAAGAGGCTCCCTTTGAATGTTCTGATGTAAGTTCAGCAGCTGGTAATAATTTATTATCAGAATCCTGAAAGGATCCATCTGATTTTTCTTAATCATCTGATATACATGCTGTTGCAGTTATATCAGGTACTGGAGCTGGGGCAGAAGATGGATTTCCAGACACAGAAGGGGCCAAAGAAGATGCATTTGACATTAATGAAGATGTAGACAGAGTTGGGTGATCTGAGGAAGATGTCAGTGGAATCATCAGAGGATCCTGCTGTCTTGATATGGGAGATCTCATCAGAGGGTGAAGCTTCTGCTGAATGAGTGGTCTTGGTGTTGGTATTGGGGGTGGGGGTGAAGGTAACTGTTTTTGTCCCCCTGTTGTAAAGCCAGTTTTATTTTTAAAGTTATTAACAACCTTTCACAAAACC
This sequence comes from Grammomys surdaster, assembly GCF_004785775.1. NCBI lineage: Eukaryota > Metazoa > Chordata > Mammalia > Rodentia > Muridae > Grammomys > Grammomys surdaster. Next base: position 31,936 of record NW_021614453.1, on the reverse strand, counting down.
TTGTTGGCAACTAAAGCATCAGGAGAAACATCATTTCGATGACATGTTGGACATGTATGTTCATCTGACTCGAGGAGTGCTGTTCTTATGCATTCATCACAGTAACTGTTTCCACAGCAGGGAATGACAACGCCATCAGTCATAATGTCTTTGCAGATGAGGCACAAGAGCTCGTCTGGGATAGGATCATCTTGTTCTGAAGACGATGATGATTCCTCTGGTAAGAACGGTGGTTTCTCTTTCTTCCCAATTGCATAGGCCTCTGCATCTATAATCGGTATTGCATATTTTCCAGCGTTCGTAAGCATTGCCCCTTTCATGTTAGGATCTTTCACTTCCATCATAAAACTTCTAGGAATTGCAGTGCTCCTTTTGATTCTAAGACCAGACTCAAAGTTCTTATCCCCATTTGTTGGGCAATTCTTAATATAATGACCAGGTTTACCACAACAAAGGCAGGTATAAGATCGAGGTGGCAGACCTACTAGAGTTTTCTTCATGTAATTGATTGGGTCGTAGTCATGGCCAAATTGCCACATCATTGCTTGAATTTTGTCTTCCTCCGAAGCATTTGCTTCAGCCAGATTGGCAGTCTTTGTAAGCTGGGCCAGAGAAATAGATGCAGGAGAGTCATCAATTGCTTTTGCAGTTCCCACCACTGGTTCAGGTCGACTTCTGACATATGTCTTGCTTCTAGACTTAACACCTCCATTAGGAATTCTTCTGATGATTACAGATGAATTTTTAGGAATCAGTGCATTATCATCAGTATATTCTTCTTTCGTTTGTGCATTGGTGATCTGCAGATCACTATGAGCAGCTTTCAGCTTTTCTCTCCCCATAATCTGCTTCTTTAAGTCCAAGAGGGAGATATGGAGCCCATCAAAGGTGATGGTGTCATAGTTGAGTTTAGAGGAAAATTTATAGTGCACACAGGACATCGTAGCAAAGGATTCCTTGTGATAGGCACCGTGCTGACTTCTGATTTGCAAATTCTGGAGTGAAGTCTTCCGAGTTGAAGTAACTCTGTTCTCTGAAAGACAAGGATGTGCTCCAGCTAATCTAATGATGTCCAACTATGAATGGAAAATCCAAAATCCAAGGATGCTCAGTCCACAAGGCTCAATGTCTCAGCTGGTCTTCAGGAGAAGCTGGAATCCCAAAGAAGTAGTCTCTAATGCCAGAGAAGGAATACACTTGCTAACAAGTTCAGAGCAAAAAGCAAAGATTCCCGTTTTCCAAGTCCTATTTAAGTTTCTCACAGGAGGTGTGGCCTAAATGAAAGGTGTGTCTTCCTACCTCAAGATCCAGACTTAAAGGGGCAGTACAGATGACTATGTAGGTAAGGTCACTAGGCTGCTCTTCCAGAGGACCTGGCTTCAATTCCCAGCAACGACATGGCATCTCACAACTGTCTATAACTCCAATTCCAGAAGAATATGACACTCTCACCACAGATGTACATACAGGCAAAACACCAATGCACATGAAATAAATAAAATGAAAATTAAAAGAAAAATTCAGATTAGACATGGATCTTCCTTCTTCAAGTTAATTGGGAAATCCCTCCCAAGTATGCCCTCCATTTTTAATTTTAGTTAATTCTGGTTGATACAATCAAGTTGATAACCAAGAATAGCCATCATAGGCATCCTCTGTCAGCCTCAGCTCTATAGCAAAGTTGAGTCTCCCCTATTATATGAGACTGTCTCAGAAGAGAAAAGGAAAGACAGAAATCTTGGCATACTGAAAGCTAAAGTTACAAATTGACACTATGTTGACATAGGGTAGCTACTTAGAAAATAAAGTGGATAAAAATAAAGAGTGGGCCCCTCCTTCTTCTCCTGATTGACTTCTGTCTCTCAGCAGCTGACATCCAGTGCTTTCAGCATCCTTATCTAGGCCACCTGGGTATGAGCTGGGCTCATTCCCTGTTTTGAGACAAATCCCAAACAAGAGTTTTAAAAATGGCTGATATTCCCTGGCATTGCCCAGGCAAATTCTTGTTCTCTGTTGATGTCTGGAGGCTTGTGGGGTTCTGGGTGATACTTCCTTCCAGGCAGCTCCTCAAAATGTGATGCAACTGATGCCATGGCTTCGGCTCCCCAAGCAAGCTGCAGAGTTTAGCAGCTGGTGATCTCCAGTCCCGAAGCTGGTTTTTTATATAGTGATCTGCTTGAGGTTAGTGCAGATTCCGAAGTGTAAATTCGTGAGGAGTAACAGGCCCTCATATAGCAAATGGGTTTGGAATTCTGTGTGAAGTCAGCTGCCAGTGGCTACTGGGATGTTTGGAAGATTTTGAGGTTTTCCCAGCCTAGTCCTTAGCCTGTGCACTCCTCTTTTGCTGAACGGAGGCCAGAGCTGGAGCCACATGGACCCCAGTACAGCTGGGAGGTCCCAACTGAAGCGGAACCTGGATAATGCTGTGCATTTTCAGCAGGCCCCTGGCTGTGGTAAATAGACTGCAGAAGAACTCCAGATTAGAAATTCAGGACTTACACATGCCACCTATATGTTGGCTTAAAGGGATGGCTGAAGACGCCTCTGTCTTTCCCTAAGCTACCCACCAGAGCCTGACCTGCAGTTCAGAGTCTTTTTGGTACTTCTAGATCTGTGCTGTACTAGTTGGCCTTCAGTATTTTTCACAGCAAATGTCTACAATGTATCCTTTGTCCTGGCAAAGTTTGGGTTTAGTACTAGAAAGGATATAATTGTATCCTTTTCTTTGGGCTTTCTTAGAGTTTTTGGTCCCCTCTCCTTTTTCTGGGCTAGCAACCTTTTTTATTTTGTCAGTAGCAACCAGGGTTAAGCCCTCTCTTGCTTTGGTAGTGTAAGAATGTAATTCCAAATCTCAGAGTAAATTTAAAATTAAATGTAAGAATGTAATTTCAGGTCAGAGCAGGAAGGATTCTTAGGCTTTGAATTTCAATTTTCACCCAAATATTAGCATCCCCTGAGGCACACCCAGGAAGAGTACATCTTGAAGGCTCTAACAAACATTCCAGAGGAAAGGCCCCAAGATAAGGGAGATAAGCCCTTTAAACAATACACCTGGATAAACTAAGCCACTTGGATGAATTCCCCAGGGTTATAAAGATGTAAATTTGAGTTACTCAGGAGCTGAGCCTGGGAAAGAAAACTAAGCTTAGGAATGAATATTTGAAATCTTTTTAAATATTGTCCAAGAAACAGTAATTGTCTTTGTGAACTCTGTATATAAACCACCATTTGCCCCACTTCGGGGATTCCTGTTGCCTGCAAGCAGAGGGGCCCTGGTGCACTGGCCACTATCAATTTATTATTTCTTCAATAAATCTCATGCAAATTGCAGCAAGTCCTGTCTGTGAGTATCTCTGGGTAAGCAGGACCTGGGGGTTTAGATCTTTAGCATCTAACAGTACACTATTAAAAAGAGGAGAAATGGCTATCTGGCCATGCTCAGCCTCATAGCACCCAAGCTACTAATTTCTAAACTCTATTTAGCTCTATTTCCTAAAGTATGTAATTGGGAAAAAAGAAACCAAGACACTGCTTCAGGAAGCAACAAGCAAGGCTCCTACTGGTGTCAGTACAGTTTATACTAAAGAACCACATTTGTGGTCTGTGAGAATGAGAGATGGTTTGAATGGCTCAGGTAAATTAGCAGCAAAGCCTTAGTCTTCTGGTGTCATGACATTAAAGACAAAACAAAACAGAAACAAAACAAACAAACAAACAAAAATCCTTTGGCCTCTTTTTATCTACTTGGTTTCAGGAGATTTCTCAGCTGTTTTCTTCTCTTGAGGAAGCTCTGCCCAGGCTGATGTTGGGCTCACTGCGAAATTGATTCTGGCAGAGCAGAGTGTGTTCACTGCCTCTCTACTTTCCTGAAAGGGAAATACCAAAGGCTGGGTTCTCATAGAGTGGGGATACCATGTTATAAGGACAATCCCAGAGAGGATTCTGTAGTGCTACATACAGTAGGAGAAGCCAGAGGCCACAGACTAGATCAAGGATTCATTGCAAGGAACATTTTCCGGAAAAGCTGTTTGGGCAAAAAGTATATTGTGTGACACACCATGATATACCTCAGCTGTCACAGAAAGTTGTTTTTATGCATTTATTGGTTTTTATATTTAGTTTCTTTGATGGGAGGAGTTTCAAGGGCAGAGGAAGGATATGGAGGGATGAAAAGCTGAGTGGGATTGGGGTGTAAATGTACAATTCACAAAGAATCAATAGAAAGTTTAAAAACACTGGGGAGGTTATAGTTGTTAATATCGATAGATAAAAATATACATGGAATAGCAATTAGGGAACAAATTGGCTATGAATTTGAGGAGATCCAGAGTAGGTAGCAGAGAGGGCTTGGAAAGAGGAAAGAGAAGAAAAATGTTCTTACTACAGGAATCTCAAAAGTTTACAAAACCATATAAATGTTACCAGATATTGTCTGCCCTACACAGGTTCAGCATTGATACCATACAGCATTAAAAATCATACAGAGAAATCAAAACCCAACCTAGAGCTTTGCAAATGATACAGCTGAAAAGGTCTACTTCACATAATAACTGGCAGTCTATTCTGAAAACTCCATGTGAAAGAGAGACATTTCACTGAGAAAAAAAAATTCTTACAAGAAATGAACAGAACTGCAACTGAAATTAGTCTTACAAGGGGGGCATGGATAGGATGCCTCCTGTAACTTGCTCGACTGAAAATGTTCTTTTGCCTATGGCACTGGTCATGCAATCTACAAACCTTAGAGATCAGGTGAATTTCCAGCCTTTAGAAAGGATGGCAAGCAGAGAGGACCCGAAAACAAAATGAAATTGGGTCTGGATAACATTTCCTGTACACTGTTACATAGGTGCCAGAGGTTTCATCTAGCATTTCCCCCACCCCTTCTGGACCCTGGGTTTGCAAAGAATCTCACGACAGCCTCCCTGGCAAAGTCTGGTTCCATCTGAAAAAAGGAAAGCAGCTAGAAACAAAATCAACAATGAAGGTCTGGATAAGCCTAGGCCTGTAGATATCACAGGAGAACTTGACTTGGCTGACAAGTCCCAGCCTCTTGTGAATCAGGATCAGACAACCCTGGGCACTGGACACTGGTCATCAGAGAGAGGCACTTTCCTGGCTATGCAGGAATAGCCCACTGCTGCAGAAGTATCTGTCCTGGATCTTTCAGACAGAGCAGCAGGTCTCTGCAAATGAACCCTTTGGTTTAGGACTCTTTTCCTGGCTCCTTCACCTTCCAGTCATGCTGACAGCCTAGGGGAACTTGGCTTGGGGGACAACTCAGAGCTACTAGAGAAGGGGTCCAGAGTATGAATTCTCAAGTTGACACCAACTGGAGCTCCAGATCCGCAGCGCCCCCTACTGTGAACACATTCTGGGCTGAGGTTCCAAAGCAGAACTGAAGGTCAGCCAATGGAGATTTTTGGCTTCTTGCCAGGACTCTTTCCTTGGCTCTGGTTCCTGCTCTGCCCTCCAACCAACAAAATCACATGTCCTTCATGACAGTAGTTCATTGTAGGGGCCCACAATAACTCAAATGAAATGAAGACCCTACTCTGAGTTACATCAGATCTGCTCCTGTCTGTTATTTTTGGAGATTACTAACATCCATGGCAGCACAGTTCTCTTCTTCCTCCTCATCTCCTTGGTGTGTGGTTTTTGTTTTATATACTCTAAAAAACAACTTTGGCCTTTTTCACTTCTTTTCTATTTTGTGAATATGTAAACACAAAGTTTCAGGATAATATATTTGCTTGCACCAACCCCTTTCAGGATTATGAATACCACCCACAGTATGAGTGCAGAAGGCTCATGTGATCCATCCCAGTGACACTCTACTGATGCCCTTGTGTGCCTGACCTAGAGCAGGAGAGCTGGCTTTTTGGTTCTTGTGTGTGAAGAAGCTGTCTTGACATTCTGCACCAGTGTCATCTGGCCTCCTCCAGTACTGCCATGAGCACATTTAGAGCCATGGCTTTCTGCCCTTGATCTCCCTGACTTAGAAGACCTCTGGTTTGACAGCTCCTCATGAAACTGCTTTCCAGTCTTCCTGTCTGCTTCCCTCGAAATATGACTCCAGTCCAGGGAACCCTGCTGGACTAGTAGAATCCTAGTGGCCTCTGCCCAGACACAAGAGACTAGTGGATGGAAATGCCATGTGCATTCAGCTCAAAGACAGGAAATAAAAACATGAGACAGAAAGAGGGGCTGGGGGAGTGGGCAGGTGGAGAGGAGATTCCCTGTCCTGAAGCTTCATCTATATACTTAGGTGTTTTCTCCTAACCATTTCTCTGCTGGGAATACAGGATTAGCATCTGCTCAGGACTCCAGCTGATCAAAGGACTATTAACAGGATTTCCATCAGGACTTGATGAGACATGACTTTTATCTCAGCACAAGTGAGGCAGAGGCAAGGATATCTTTGACTTGGTCGCCAACTTGGTCTACAAAATGGTTTTCACAACAGCCAAGTTTACACAGAGAAACACCCTCGGTATTGACTAGTGTTTGCTGTCAAGTGTATTGATTAAATCTTGAAATAGCAAAATTCAAAAATGGAGGACACACCAGTAAGGGAATTTGCTAAATTTGTAGACAGTAATCTCTGTCTATGAGGTATTAAGGCTTGCTTTAATGCAGGTCTCTTTGAGCTTGAAAGACACAAGGCTTCCATCTTCATCTGCAGCAAGAAAGACACATCTCTGTGTTATTGTGATTTTTGTTCTTGGTATGAGCCAGGATTTGTCTACAATAGCCCTTGCTGTCCTGGAACTCACTTTATACACCAGGCTAGCTTTAAACTCAGAGAAAACCACGTTCCTGATGCACTCCCATAAGGCTGGGATTAAAGGTGTGAGCCAACACACACACACACAGCTGAAGACACTCATCTTTAATCAAGACATTGAATCTGAAACTCACGCCCTTAGTGTGGGCCACGCCTTCACCTGGAGGCCTTTATAAGAACACAGAGGAAGAACGTTTTCATTTAGACTGCTTGTTCTTTCTTAGCTAGCAAGTCTCTTACTGTGCTGGCACTAGAGCCTACTCTGTGATTCCATCTTCTACTGAAGACCAGCTGAGACATCCAGCCTCGGGAACTGAGAACTTCTGAATCCCTGGCCATGCCGAGGAAGAAGCCCTTCAGCGTGAAGCAGAAGAAGAAGCAGCTGCAGGACAAGCGGGAGCAGAAGAGAGGCCTCCAAGATGGGCTTTGCTCCAGTTCCAACAGCCGAAGTGGGCGTCCGGAGCAGAGGGATGGGCAGACCAACAAGTTCAATGGGGAATCTGTGACCCATCCTATCCGCAGGCTCAACCAGCAACCTTCCCAGGGCCTGGAGCCCAGAGGCTACGACCCCAACAGATACAGGCTGCATTTTGAACGGTACAGCCGTGAGGAGGTGGAGAGGAGAAAGAGAGCAGCCAGAGAGCAAGTGTTGCAGCCTGTCAAGGCTGAAGCTCTGGAGTTGGATATCCGGGAAGTGTATGAGCCTGGCTCAGTCCTGGACTTTCCCCGGCGGCCTCCTTGGAGCTATGAGATGTCCAAGGAACAACTAATGAGCCAAGAGGAGCGGAGCTTCCAGGAGTACCTTGGGAAGATACATGGGGCATACCCGTCGGAGAAACTCAGCTACTTTGAGCACAATCTAGAGACATGGAGGCAGCTGTGGAGGGTGTTAGAGATGTCTGACATCGTCTTGCTCATTACAGACATCCGACATCCTGTTGTGAACTTCCCACCAGCACTTTACGAGTATATAACTGGAGAACTTGGGCTGGCCCTGGTGCTTGTCTTGAACAAGGTGGACCTGGCCCCGCAGGCTCTTGTGCTTGCCTGGAAGCATTATTTCCAGCAGCACTACCCCCAGCTCCACATCGTCCTGTTCACCACTTTCCCTCGGGACAGGCGAACCCCACAGGAGCCTGGTAGTGTCTTGAAGAAGAATCAGAGACAGGGGAGAGGATGGACTCAGGCCCTGGGGCCAGAGCAGTTGCTGAAAGCCTGTGAAGCCATCACTATGGGCAAAGTGGACTTGAGCAGCTGGCGCGAGAAGATTGCTAGGGACATGGCCGGGGCATCCTGGGGTAATGTCTCCCGTGAGGAAGAGGAGGAGGAAGAAGGGCCAGCAGTACTGGTAGAGCATCAGACTGACTCAGCAATGGAGCCCACGGGCCCCTCCAGAGAGCTCTACAAGAATGGGGTGGTGACCATAGGCTGTGTAGGTTTCCCCAATGTGGGGAAGTCCTCTCTGATCAACGGGCTAGTGGGGCGGAAGGTGGTGAGTGTCTCTCGAACGCCAGGCCACACCCGGTATTTTCAGACCTATTTTCTCACCCCTTCTGTGAAGATCTGTGACTGTCCTGGCCTTATCTTCCCCTCTCTGCTGCCCAGGCAGCTGCAGGCTCTGGCTGGAATCTACCCTATTGCCCAGGTCCAGGAGCCCTACACTTCTGTGGGCTACCTGGCTTCCAGAATCCCTGTGCAGGCCCTGCTGCACCTGCGCCACCCAGAGGCAGAGGACCCTTCAGCTGATCACCCCTGGTGTGCCTGGGACATCTGTGAAGCTTGGGCAGAGAAACGTGGCTATAAAACAGCCAAGGCAGCTCGAAATGATGTGTACAGAGCAGCCAACAGCCTCCTTCGCCTGGCAGTGGATGGCCACCTCAGCCTGTGTTTCCACCCTCCTGGCTACAGCAAACAGAGAGGCACCTGGGAGTCTCAAGCAGAGATGGCAGGGCAGGTGCTGTCACAGAGCAAGTTGGGGCTCTCAGGTGATGAAGAGGAGGAGGAGGAAGAGGAACTGAGCAGCTCCTCTGAGAAGGAAGCAGAGGATGACCTGGATGCAGATGAAGAGGGAGAAGGAGATGAGGACACCCCAACTTCAGATCCTGGGTCCAGCCTAGCGGCCTGATATGCTTTTCCCCTAAGGTTCTGGAAAGGAAGGCTTTTGTCACCATTGGGCAGAAACCTGCCTTCTTAGGCAATACCAATTGTTCCCAGGATTGTGGGTTTAAAACCCAGCTTCCCACAGTATAATGGTGGGGAGGGCACAACATTCAGGGTATAATTAACTAACTTGAGGCTTCTGAATCACAAGGTCAAAGATTGCCCTCAGCCTTCCATGGATAAACCCAAGAAGATGATGCAGTTCTATCCCAGTCAAGGATGCACCGGATTCTGAAGAACCTGCGCTGAAAAGTGCATGTGTCGTGTCAGCCCTGAGTACCAGAGGTTCCAAGATGGAGCCACTTTGTTTCCATGGAAAGTCAAGCCACTGCTCTGAGGATGGCTCATTTGTCCATTGGGGTCTAATTCCTTCTATGTGTTTGAGAGCTTGGACTACCTGAGATACTACCAAAAATTGAATTGTGCCATGAAGAAGGGCAGAGATGTCTTCCAGAGTGAGAGTCACAGCGAGACACAAGTGTCCCCAGGAAATGTGGACAAAGACAAAGATACTGTGGTGCCAGCCTAACAGTTACCAAGCTTACTCAAGAAGAAAGATGTAGAAATTGAGACCTGTGATGGTGGAGACTGACCTGACCAGGATCCAGCTTCTAATAGGCCCAGGCACCTAGGCTGCTGGGCATGGCTTCAAAGGGCTTTTGGCCAGAAGAAGAAGTCAAAAGTCCATCCAGAACTCTGTTTGGTGCCTTAGAGCCCTGATGCTTGCTAGGACTGGTAATTACAGCAAAGACACACACAAAGCACTTGTTTCTTTGCAGCCATCTGTTTTTGTTTCTTTACAGATTTCTTAATAAAAGTGTTAAAAAAAAAAGCTGGAAATTTATGTTTTTCTTGAAATGGCCCAAAGGAAAAGATGAACAGTGTAGTGGACACAGATGAGGGTTCATTACTGTTTCCTACTGTTGGTTACAGGACTAACCGGTGGTTCATTTTAAAGGAAGTCCTCAGGGGACCTTAGGCATCCTGGTTCTCATGTGTGCTGGACCATAAGATAACCATAATGGAGCAACATTAACAACTTTGAGAAACCCTTCTGTGATTCAACATGGATGATGACTGACATACCAAGATGCTTCTCCTCCAAGTTAATCTAAGGGCCATCTGCACCTTCCAATTTACCCCTTCTTCCTTCTGTGTAGACTAGGCCAGCACTGAACTCAGATTCACTTTGCCTTGCCTATCTATTATGGGAATTAGAGGCCTGTGCCACCTCTTCTGCATAGGAGAATCTACTTTAAGGAATTTCCAGAGCAAATTTCTGCATCACAAGTGAACTCACCTTCAGAAACAGGTCTGGCCAAGTTGGAAGGTAAGAGCAGTGCTGGTCCTGACACAGAAATCCCAGCACCTGGCCTTGAGTGGAAGAGCCTCACATTTTGTAAGACTTTGTTGAGCTGTTGATCTTCCTAAAAGTTTAACCTCTCAGTAGGAAATGCCCACTCGGGCAGGTGGATCCCTGTGAGTTCCATGCCAGTCTGACTTGCACAGAGAATTCTAGGACAGACAAGGCTATATAGTGAGAAGAACAAAGAAATGAAAGGAGAGGGGTTGGGAGAGAAGGAGGGAAGGAGGAGAGGGAGGGATTTAAGGAGGAAGGAGTGATGGATGGGTCTAAATTAGAGGGATTCCTGCATTCCTAGAGCATAAAAGGAAGCAGGTTTGTAAAACAGTGCTCAGGAACTGGGAGAGTCAGCTCTGATCTTTCTCCTGGGGTTTCACCTATACAATACATTGCCTGGGAAGTTAGTAGCTCTCACTCTGCATCCCACCCTTTCCCTCCAGTGCCAACTATGTTCTCTACAGCATGCTGAGGATGTGGGGAGCAGTGCTCAAGCATGGTCAACATCCTTTGTGATTACAATAGACTACTTTTGTACTTTCTTGGACTATGTGTTGCAGTTTTACCTTTTCAGTATTCCCAGGAATTTTAAGTTATCCTTCTCACTCCAATACTCTTAAGTTCTAATCTGTGAATAAGTCATATACCAGCCTAGAGAGTGATCACACTAATGTCAGTGTGAAGAGAACGCTTTAGTAACATTGCTTACAGTCTTTTAGTTTGCTTTCTTAAATTCATAAGACAAGTTGTCTCTGTAAGACAAATACTGTACAAAAATACTGACAAAATATTTTCCTTTAATTTCTTTATAGTTTTTAAAAATTTGTATCACTTGGACCTTTGAAAAGAAGTGGAAAGACTCAGATAACATATTTTGAATTCAATGAGAGAATGAAGGCCTTCCACAATTTCTTCTGTAAAGAGAAGACCTGGGAGAATAGTTCTTTAATACTTCATCAACAATAGCAAATGTAAGACATTCTTCCAGAATTCTGCTTCTAGTACAAAAATAATTACAAGTACTTTGGTAGTAAAGTTGAGTGGGGGTTATGTTGAAACTCACAGTTCATCACTCCGTCTGTACCACCCTTGATTCATTTCTGGACATTGTAGTAATTTGTAAACCATAAATTTGAACAAGTAGCATTTTCAGTTTAGATCTCCTGGAGCTGGACTAGATAATAAACAAATATGGAATATTTGTCCTTATGAATCTTTGACCTGTAAAGTGATGTGTTAGAGTTGGGTTTGGAGAAGGAGTTTGGCTTGAATATTACTTGAGTATCTGCAAATCAGGACAGGCACCCTAGTGACCAGGACTGATTTTTTGGATCCAGGACAGTTAAGCTCTGGACTCTTCTGGTGTGGATATTGAGCCATGGCCACAGTAAGACTGGACCATCTACATTGTCCTCTGAAATTCTAATAGGATTGTGGGGACAAAGAAAAGGTCCCAAGAAGAGTAAGAGAAGAATTCCCTGCACATCCACACCCTTGACACTAGGTGAGCTTCAAACACATCCTGAAAAGAATTAGACACAGGTACCCTATCTTAAAAAGGTATCTTGGACACAAAGAGTCAAATGACTCATTCACAGTCTGATATTCTAACTTTCCCAAGGATCGGAATCTGGGTTTTGGGAAGGTTAGTTAACTCAGAAATATCCAGTGTACTTACTTTGTTTGTAACTTATCACAACTATGTTACATTCAAGGCACTGAAGTACATTATAACCTTACATGTAAATGTCTATGTGTAATCCTGTTAAATGAACTGTTAAAGTAAACAAACCACAGTGGAATCAGAAGGAGGATCTAGGATCATGGACCTGTCTCACATCACAAACTATAGCATCCACTTTTCTTCCCAATTCAGATCTACAGAAAGCGCTTCCCACTAAGCAGGAGTCTTCAGCATTAAGACTGTGCAGTCCTTACTATCCTGGAATTTACTCTGTAGACCAGACTGACCTTGAACTCAGAGACCTGCCTGCCTCTAAGGTACTAGGGTTAAAAGTATGCACAAGCATGGCTGGCTCTGGAAATCCTTCTTATTGAGTTATAAAGCTTAGAAGAGTCTTCCTGTTTCTCAGACACCATCCATGAACCCCATTTTTTGGATCTGGCAGTTAAAGTTACACAGTAACATCTGAAACAGGCATGGATTAAATGATATCCTGACATCACCTGGTGGCCAATTCAGAAGATCTACAGGCAGATCATTCCTTTCTTGTCATTTTAACATGAAGATCACTTACAGCCCACTCCCACCCCTCTTTAACACATACACCCACTCTGCCCAGTCTGGAAAACAATGCAATATCCCCTAATGGGTGGGCCACTCTTCTGTCCCTACCAAGCCTGTTCATGTCCACATCCCACTCCTAATGAAACCCCACCCATAGGGAAATTCCTCTGAGTTGATTGGCGACCACTTCCTACCCCAGATTCAAAGCCTGACTTTGCCTCTGAGAAATAATTACACAGGAAAGCGGTGGAGAGAAAAGATTTTAATTATGTACACTTTTCCTCAAAATGCAATGATTCTACAAAGATTTAAGGAAAAATTCCTTGACATATCAAGTGAACAGTCAGGAGGACAAAATAAAGAGACTTCTAAGGCTCCTGGGCATGTGTGGCTCAGTTCCAGCTCTGAAGTCCACAAAGAAAGCATGAGGCTCTTTCTCAGTTTATTTCTGGCTCTTCCCAGTCACTAAATTGAAGAATTTCATGGTGTTTGCTCTCCACAGTACTTGGGTATCTTTCCAGGCTCCTCTCTCATGTAAGCCTCTGTTTTCAGTTGTTTTTGGGAGCCCCCTTGGCTCCAGAATTCACTTGGGGCATTAATCTCTGATCTTCTGCCTGGTTCAGAGCCCATTGAAACCTTCTCCTCGGAGTGGCTCCTACTTCTTGAGAACTCCAAAATCTCTCTGCAGTTTCAGCCATTGGTTCCTTAACATGTGGATCTCTACACAATTTCTGTCTTCTCTTATCTCCAAATGCAGCTCCATCCATTTGTATGGCTATGATGGGTTTCCCATGTCTCCAGCACCAGTGGTGCTGGCAGGAGGGATGGCTCAGGACCTCAAAATTATCCATTACCCAGGATCATGCCTGTTCTCAAGTCATATCTGGAGGTATCTGGGGCTCTGTGTGGTACTTCCTTCCAGAGAGCTCTTTGAAGGGTAATGACCACAAAGCCATGACTTTTCTTTCCTGAACAAGCAGCAGAGTTTACCAGCTGATTTTCTCCAGGTTATAGTATAATCTAAAAAAAATGGAAAATACAATTAATATATATTTATCTATTACTTTATATCCTGTATATTTCTCCTTGTAATAAGTATTTAATATGTTTACTTCAGGAGTGGTGGCAAATTTAGTTCATTTATGATTTTTATCAACATTAAAGTTGCAGCTGCTAAATCTATAGAGATGAATTTATCAAATACTATCAATTGATCTCTATTTTATGAGACCTACTTTCTGTATTTTGTGTGTATTCAAAGACAGAATGCCTTTTTAGTGACTGTGATAGTAGCTCAATGCCAAACACAAAGGAATATACCTTCTTCCCATCTCCTCCCAGAACTTTCACCAAGATTGACCATATACTTGATTCCAAAGCGAGCCCCAATAGATACAAGAAAATTGAAATAATACCTTCTATATTGTCAGACAACCATGGATTAAAGCTGCACTTCAACCACAACAGAAACACCAGAAAGCCTGCACAACTCTCTACTCAATGATCTCTGGGTCAGAGAAGAAATCAAGGAAGAAATGAAAGACGTTCTAGAATTTAATGAAAATAAAGGGACAGCATACCCAAATTCATGAGACACAATGAAGCAGTTCTAAGAAGAAAGTTCACAGTACAATCCTTGTTGAATTAATTATTTAAAAATGGCCACTGGTCAAGCAGATACTCTAATTGGTAGCAACTCTGCCTAGCTCAGCTGCCATGTTCCCTGGCCAGAGGCCACGTGGGCACTGCAGCTAGAAATGGCCACCCAGAAAACCAGCCCTGATCCAGATGAGACGCCAGGCTGGAAGATGGCTCTGCCAATCTTCCATGCTGTCTCCACAAGGATTGGCATTGCCCAGAACATTTTGCCATCCATTTGGGCCTGGTAGAAAAATGATACTCTAATGCTTAAAGATTAATCAAAGGCTTTATATGTTTGGTAAAACTCATTGACAATATGCACATACAAAGAGAGTTGTTTCCTAATTAGCTAACCTAAATAATAGTTGTTACCCACGACTGCTCTCCATACCTGTTTGACTCTCCATGGCTCCTACCTCTCTCTCTGTCTCTCTCTCTAGCTCTTCCTCTTCTTTTTCCTTTTCCTCTCCTTATTCCTCCCACATTAGCTCCTCCTACAAATTCTTCCATAAAGAAAATAGAAAGTTCTTATATCAGCAATGTATAAATCATGTTAGGCAGGGATCTCTAGAAGCATAGAACTAATGGAATGTCTATATTAAGGGAATTAATTGTAATGACTTACTGTCTGCAGTCCAACCAACCCAATAATTGGCAACTGTGAATTGGAAGTCCAAAAGTGTAGTAGTTTCAGCTGGTGTTCTGTATGAGCTGTTATACTGAAGAGGTAGTTTCCAACACATGTGCTCACAGGAATGTGTTCTCTTTCTTCCATTGTCCTTATATAAGCCTATAGAAGAATGTGTGGCTCAAATTACAGGTGTGTATGACCAGGCCAGGAACTTGCTTTGTTCCAGGCTGACCTTGGAGTCAGATCTGATTTATCCAGACTCCTCAGATTAAAAGCATGTGCTGCATCCCCAGGGATAATCTCTGCTTCAATATCTAGACACTCTGCTTCTAGTTGTCCCTCTCAAGATCTGGATCAGAAGCCTGTGTCTTCCAGGCTCATGATCTGAATCACAGTGGTGCCTTCAATTTCTGGACTATACTTCATTACATATGTAGTTTTCAAGTAGAGAACATACACCTAAACATACACCTAAAAGCTCTAGGAAAAAAAAAAAAACAAGAAGAAGCAAGCACACCAAAGAGGAGTAGAAGGCAGGAAAAATGAAATCAGGCTGAAAGCAATCAGTAAGAAACAAATAAACAATACAAAGAATCAACCAAACCAAGAGCTAGTTCTTTGAGTAAATCAACAAGATAGACAAACCCTTACCCAAACTAACCGAGAGATAGAGGACAGTATCAAATTAAAAAAAAAATCAGCAATGGAAAGGGAGACATAACAAAAGCCATGGAGGAAACTCAAAGAAATTTTAGGTCTTAGTACAAAATCATGCACTCCACAAAATTGGAAAATCTTAACAAAATGGATGATCTTCTAGACAGACACAACTTACTGAAGTTACATCAAAATCAGGTAAACGCTTTAAACAGACCACAATCCCTAAAGAACTAGAAGCAGTCATTAAAAGTCTGCCAACCAAAAAAAGCCCAGGACCAATTGGTTTTGGTAGGGAAGTCTACCAATCTCTCAAAGTAGAGCCAATTCCAATACTCCTCAAACTCTTCCACAAAACAAATCAGAAGGAACACTGCCAAACTTATTCTATGAAGGCACAGTTACCCAGATACCTAAACTACAGAAAGTCTCAACAAAGAAAGAGAATGTCACACCCATTTCTCTCATGAATATTGATACTGTGATGCCAATGCTTTTAAATTCAGACCACATTTTAGACAACGTGACCTAAGTTTGAACTCAGCTAAACTAACAGGCTACTATCTACCATTAGTTTCAAAGTTACCCCCAACAATACTTGAGCCTAGCTCCAGTCTCTAGGCTAATCCCCAACAAGACCACACTTTCCAGCTTACACCCTCAACAAGACCAGTGCCTCCAATTTATTTCCCCAACAAACCTGCACCCCGGTTTACAAGCCTACCCCTTGCCTAAGAACCACCAATGCAGAAGGGAGCAGAAGGTAAGTTTATGATATGATTCCCAGCAACAGCCAATTATGTTAAAGGTCATAGGAGCTTTCTAATTAGATGATTGCACTTGTAGTCCCTACTTGCTGCTTACTATAAATCCTTTTCCAAAAGACATTTGGAGCTCCATCCACCAAAACACATCAGGTGTGGTGGTAGTGAATTGGGATAGGGGAAACTATCATGAATAGAATAAAAACATCAGCTGTGAGTTGCAACCGATTGGCTCTTGTGTGTTTTTGGGAATCACTAACATTTCCCTGATACAACAGTACAAAAATACTCAATAAACTTCTCACAAACCCAAATCAGGAACACATCAAAGATATCATCCATCAAGATCAAGTAGGCTTCATTTCAGGGATGCAGGGATGATTCAATATAAAAATTTTATCAAAGTAATCCACCAAATAAACAAACTGAAAGAAAAATATCACCTGGTTATCTCATTAGATACTAAAAACCTTTGATAATATATGATATCCCTTCATTTTAAAGATATTAGAAATGTCACGGATACAGGGTACATTCTGAACACAATCAAAGTGACATAGAGCAAGCCTAGAGCCAAAAACAAACTAAATGGAGAAAAATTTAAATATTTTCAGAAATTCAGGGACAAGACAAGGCAAATCAAAACACCCCTCCTGTCAGCCCAGTAGGGGACCAGCAGTGTCTGTGACTTCTCCAGAACCCTTCTTGCACTGAGAGCCACTGGTGTCTTCTCAGGAGCTCAGTCAAGGTTTCCTATAATGCCATCATCTCTGTGACAGGCCCCTGTTTTCCTGTATCCCAGATCTCTTGATTTTCCCACTTTTCATTATAGGTGCTGATTCCCACTCGAAGTACTAGGTCTCTCCAGGTGAAGGAGTTGAACAAGCTCAAGCCAGATGTGAAATGGTTTGAACATTGGGACCTTTCAGTGCTGCCTGACTGTGATTTGAAAGCACTTAAAAGTTAGCCATAGCTAGTCAGGGATCAACCAAAGGACATAGAACTTTCTGCAGGGATCTTAGTGAGCAGGGCACTGAATCTCAGAGCCATGACAACACATTCAGCAGTGGAGGAAATTAACATAAGCCTACAAATTCTGGTTTGCTCTAGGGAATTTTCAATCTTCAGATGCCTTTCTTCCCCACAGATCTAGGTGGCAGGCAAAGGGACCTTTCTATACTTTCACTTTGAGACCCATTCTATTCACTATGAGACAGTCTCTGAAGGTAGCACCACTAACTGACCATCCTGAATTCTGCCAGCAGAATGCTGGACTGACAGGAGAGCATCACAGTGCTAGGGTGAGATGTTGTTTTCACACAGAGATTACACACTAGCAGGAGGGCCCTGTCCTTCCACAGACTTGCTTACTTTAGTGTGGCTTTGGTTTGTTCTCTTCTTGCCCCTCACCTCTGTCCTGTGTTGTTTCCATTTTATAGACTCTAAAACAACTTTTTCCCTTTTCATTTCTTTGTCTATTTTGTGAGCTTGTAAATTGAAGATTTAGGGTTCTTTGCTTGCCTCCCCCATCTCTCTCAGGATTATGAATACCACCCAGAATATGAGTACAGAAGGCTCATGTGATCCATCCCATGGACACACTGCTCATGTCCTTGTGTGTCTCGATCTAGAGCAGTAGTCCTGGCTTTTTGATTATTGGGTGTGAAGAAGCTGTCTTGGGATTTTACACCTGTGGCTCTAAGACTTCTCCAGTACTGCCATGAGAAGATCTAAAGCCATGGCTTTCTGCCCTTGATATCTGTGATTTAGAAGACCTCTGGTTTGAAAGTTCCTCAAAAAAACTGATTTCTAGGCTTGCTGTCTGCTTACAAGCAAATATAACTTCAGTCCAGAGCAGCATGGGGCCCAGATATCCCAGTTGCTCCCTGCCTGCCTTCTGTCCATACACAAGAGACTAGAGAATGGAGATGTTATGTGTGTTCATCTCAAGCACAGGAAATAAAAAGTGGAATGAGACAGAAAAGGGAGCAGGGGAGAGTGGGGAGGTGGAGAGGAGATTCCATGTCCTAAAGTTTCATCTCTCCACTTAGCTTTTTAGCCTAATCACTTGTCTGTTGAGAACACAGGATTAGTATGTGAACAAAATTCCATTAGACAAAAGGATAATTAAGAGGATTTCCAAGGAGGACCTGGTGACACATGCGTTTAATCTCAGCACTGGGGAGGCAGAGGCAGGGAGATCTTTGAGTCAGTGGCTAGCGTGGTCTACAAAGTGAGTTTCAAAACAGCCAGGGCTAAACAAAGAAACACTGTGTCTGTGGTGGCTATTCTTTGTTTTCAACTTGATTAGATCCAACTTGATTGTATCCAACCATGATTATATCCAAAGCAAAATCCAAAATTGGAGGAGACCCCATCAAGGGAGTTTTACTGTATTTGTAGACAGGAATCAGTATCTTGGGGGTAGGAAGGCTTGCCTTTAAATCAGATCTTTTTGAGTTTGAAAGACACAGGCCTTTAATCTGGATATTGAGCAAGAAAGACACATATCTTTTTTATTGTGACTGTTGTGGTGGTGGTTGTGAGCTAGGGATTGTCAACAATACCCCTTCCTGTCCTGGAACTCACTTTGTAGATCAGGTTACTCACAGACATCCACTTGCTTGATTTACATTGATAATGAAAGGCCACGCCTTTAATTTGAGCCACACCTTCAGCTGGAATCCTATATAAGAACACAGAGGAAGAAAGTTTTCACTTAGCCTGCTTGTTCTCTCCTAGCTAACAAGTCTATTATTTCGATGACACTAGAGCCTACTTCTCTGTGATTCCATCTTCTACTGAAGGCAAGCTGAGACATCCAGCCTCGGAACTGAGAACTTCTGGATTCTTGGACTGTGCTTCCTACCCAGCTGTTGTGGAATAAGATTAACTGCAGCCTGTAAGTCATTCAAATAAATCCATTTTCAGGAAAGAGTGAGTGAGTGAAAAATCATTATATTTGATCTTTACTCTCTAAGCCAGGCACCCCAAATAGATTTGCAGGCCATTACCACTTTTCCCATTGCCTCTCTAGTCAATCGCCTATAAAATTTAACTCTAGAAAATTACATCCAGAAAGATAGGATCTTACTTTGGGAAGCTTCACTTCTATTTTGTTTGCTTATTTTGTTTTTTTTTTTTTGACACTAGATTTTCTTGTGTTGTTCTAGTTGTCCTGAAACTAGTTCTGACAGCAGGCTGGACTCAAGCTCAGAGATCCACCTGCCTCTGCTTCTGTGCCTGATATGCTTGTTTCCCTCAGGATCTGAAATGAAAGGCTTTTTTTTTTTTGACAGGGTTTCTCTGTGTAGCCCTGGCTGTCCTGGAATTCAGTCTGTAGACCAGACTGGCCTCAGAAATCTGCCTGCCTCTGCCTCCCAAGTGCTGGGATGAAAGGCATGCGCCACCACTGCCTGGCATATTGTGGGTTTGAAACCAAGCTTCCCATACTGTAATGGCTGGGAGGGGCTAAAAAGCACAGAGAAAATTAACTAACTGGAGTATTCTCTGAGTCAGAAGGTCAAGGACTTGCCCTCAGCCTTCCATGGATAAAGTCAAGAAGATGATGGAGTTCTGTTCCAGTTTTGTCAAGGTACCATCAGATTCTGAAGAACATGCACTGCCCAGTGTGAATCCCTTGCCAGCCCTGAGAACAAGAGGTTCTAAGTCTGAGCCATGTTGTATCTGTGGAGAGTCAAGACACTGCTCTCAGGATGGCTGGATTTTTGATGGGGATCTGTACTCATTTTGTGTATTTGAGAGCTTGGACTACCTGGAATACTAAGACAGATTGAATTGTGGCATGAAGAGGGGCACAGAGATTTTCCAGAGTGAGAGTCAGAGGGAGGCACAAGAGTCCCCAGGAGATGTTGACAATGACAACTGCAAAGATATAGAGAAGCCAGAAGAACCCCCAACAAGCTTGCTCAGGGAGAAAGGGCTGGAACTTGAGACATGTATTGATGGAGTCTCCCCTGACCAGGATCCTGCTTCTAACTGTCCCAGGCACCTCAGCTTCTGGGCATGGCTTCAAAGGGCTTTTGGCCAGAAGAGTAAGTAAGAAGGCCACCCTGAACTCTGTTTGGTGCCCAAGAGCCCTGATGCTTACTAAGACTTGCAGTTAAGGTATCTTCTGTCAGCTTCTGCTATGAGAGCAAAAGGCTGTCACACAAAGAAACTGTCTCTTTACACCCATCTGTTTTTCTGCATTTGTTTGTTTCTTTAATTGTTTACAGCTTTCTTAATAAAAGTGTTAAAAAGCTGGAAATTTGTGTTCTTGTTGAAGTGGTTCAAGGGAAAGATGAAGGGTGGAGTGGACACAGATGAGGATACACTACTGTTTCCTACTGTTGGTTACAGGACTAACTGGTAGTTTGTTTTAAAGGAAGTTTTCAGGGGAACTTAGACATCCTGATTCTCATATGTGCTGTGTGGTAAAAAGATAGCCATTACCCAGGGAGCAACACTGAGAACTTAGAGATAACCTACTGCTGAATCAACATGGATGACAACTGATCTACCCAGATGCTTCCCCTCCAAGTTAATCTGGGACAACCTGCAACTTCAAATTTCTTCTTTGTTCATTCTGTACAGACTAGGCTAGCCCTGAACTCAGATTCTATTTGCATTGCCTCTCTATTATTGGGTTGACAGGCCTGTGCCATGACTTCTATACAGGAGAATCTTTCTATTTTTAGAAATTCCCAGAGCAAATTTCCATATCACAAGTGAATTTCCCTGCAGAAACAGGAGTGGCTAAGGGGGAAGTTCAAGGCAATGCTAGCCCTGACACAGAAAACTCAGCACCTGGCCTTGAGACTGTGTCATTAAAATGACTAAAAGTGCTTCCAGTCTTTAAAAAGCCTCACATTTTATAAGCCTTAGTTCAGCTGATGGTCTACCTGAAATTTTAACCTCTCAGTAGAAAATGGAGGGGAGGAGAGAAAGAAGGAAGGAAGAAAGGAATGAAGAAGGAAGGAAGGAAGGAAGGAAGGAAGGAAGGAAGGAAAAGGGGAAGGAAGGAAGGAAGGAAGGAAGGAAGGAAGGAAGGAAGGAAGGAAGGAAGGAAGGAAAGACTGAGTGATGGATGGGTCTGAATAACAAGTCTTACTGCATTTGTAGAGGTTAAAAGAAAGCAGGTTTGTAAAAGAGTGCTCAGGAAATGGGAGAATCAGCTATGATCTTTCTCCTGGGATTTCACCTGCACAAGACAATGACTGGGAAGTTAGTAACTCTCACTCTGCAGCCCACCCTTTCCCTCCAGTGCCATCTGTGTTCTCTACACTGTTGAGAGCTTTTGCTGCAGCTTCTAGAAATTTGGCATTTGTCACTTGACTCAAACAAGGAAGTAGGCTCTGATAAGAATACTAGAAACAGTCACCATGGGGCTTCCTTTACTGCTTTGCTGAATTACTACTTCATGTGATCTCTCTGCTTACTACTTTACTGAATTACTATCGTGTATGCTCTCCTTGTTTACCACTTCGATTAATTATTTTGTCTTTGATCTAACAACTGACCATGTGTTTTGTGTCTTCCTAGAATGGTATCACAGCAGGCTGTTGAGAAATAAAGCTGCCTCAGCCTCAGTACTAGCTGGAGTCATGTTATAATTTTGTCTACTTGTTTTTCTTTTTCAATCCTCACTCCCTCACTTGAGCCCATGTTGACTGACTGAACTGGCTTGGTCACTACCCCAAGCTGAGGAAGTGGATACCTGTGCTCCAGCATGGTCAACCTGTCAGGATTCCTGGCTCTCTGCAGGCTGTGCAGAGAGTCCCATGTATCCAGTTTTGTAAGCCATCACCCATGCTAGGGTAGACCTTGGGTCATTTCTGTCCCTGTAAGTAGTTCCTCTCACCCTTACTGCTCTCAGTAAACTCTGCTCACCGACATTCCTGTAACTCCGGGAAAAGAAGTTGGACTTTGATGATATCCTTACTTTGGCCTATTGTTGGTTGCCCATCAGGGTGAGAAAGTGTTTTCCCCCAAGAAAGGTACCACACAATAATAGGATAGGAGAGAAGGAATTGGAGGTCATTGAGGAGATCCCAAGATGGATCTCCTGTCTTTCCTTCTCTGGTGGGTGTCAGGTTCATCCAGAAAAGATGAAGTTGAGTTGAATGAGGTTTTCAATGGGACTAGAGATGAAGGAACAAAGGAAATGCTCATGGTACAATCTGGAGATGTCTCTGGAGGAAAGATTAATTTCCATAGGAAGCAAAAATTACTGTGGTAAAATATTTTACACCTGAGAAAACCCATATCCATACATTTGGTAAGAAACATGTACTGAGGGCTTAGTCTTACTGAAGTTTGAGGAGAGGAATCAAGTTATTCATTCTATACTGGCCTCTGGGCATCAGAGTTTGACCTGTCAACAGAATTTCTTTTCTGTCTTCTGGATGGAAGCCCTGAGATCCCTCTATGGATAGAACACCAGACAATAGTGAGTGGTGTGTGATGGTTAAACAAAGACCAGAAGAAGTAGGTAAGGGCCGAGCCAGCTGTCCATGCCCTAAATCAATCAGGTCTTTAAATACAGGCTGCATAGCCTTCTTCAAACCTATCATTGTTTAAGGAGAGTAAACCTTTGAATAAAAGTCCATCCTTTAATTAAAATGCTATCTATATTCTAGAAATTCCATCTGTAAGGATAAACAATCCTTTTAATCAGACATCTATTTCCATGTAAGTTGGTCCATTCTCTGAATGGAATTCTTCCATTGTGTGAAGAGAAGTACTTTCTAAGACCTCATATACTAGGTACTGAAATCCTGTCAAATTCAAGAATCAATTATGTTTGACAGACATAAAGATCTCTAGGCTTTTGATCATGTTGTCTACTTCTAAGATGCCTTGGATATTTGTTGTTTATTTATTTGTTTGCATGTTTTTTTAAGTAGGTTAGTTGGTCTAAGGCTGAGGCCTCATGGGTTCCCAACTCCTGGTCTGTAAGTCCATTGGTGTTCTCCTTGTTCAGTCTCCATGTTGGCAGCCACATTGCTGAGACTGCAGTGCTGGAGCAAAAGGTGAATTTATATGAGAAGGAACTGTTTTAATGTAGAGTAGAGCGTTTTGCTGTTGTTCTTTTGTTAAATGACTGGCTCTTCTCTCATAAACTGACCTTTTATTGAACAGATTAGATTTTTGTTAAAAGCTTTGATTTTTTTTTTACATGAAGGATTACTTTACATTAATACATTGATATTTTATGCCTTCCTGCCACCACATTTGTAGATGTCAAACTAGGCTGGAGAAGATCATAGAACCTGGAGTGCACTAGACCCTGTAAAGAATTCTCTGGATGTAATACCCTATATTCTTCTCTGGTATGATCTTTGTACCCTACCCATAGCCTACTTTCAAGTCAATAATTCTATATGCATTTTTGAAAATAGTCAAAGGCTCTGTGCTGTCCTTTTCTTTGTTTCCGTTTTGGTAAAATCCTTTATTTTAGGAAGATATTTAGACTGAAATCATTTGGTTTCCATCTAAAAGTATTTTTTGTTCATCTTCCCCCAAATTTTTTACACACACACACCCACACAAACACACACACACAGAAAGAGAGACAGAGAGACAGAGAGAGAGAGAAAGAGAGAGACAGAGAGAGAAAGAGAGAGAGAGAGAGAGAGAGAGAGAGAGAGAGAGAGAGAGAGAGAGAGAGATCTATGTAGCCCTGGGTATCCTGAAACTCATTACGAAGATCAGGCTGTTCTCTGAACTCAGAATACTTAGGTAAGAGTCATGTGCCACCAAACCGCTAAGACTGATTTATGTTTTCATTCTAAACTCTGCTTTTTTGTTCCTTTAGAGAAATGTTTGAAAGCATGTATCTCAAAGAAGCAGAGAGTAGCATTGTGTTTCTTGCTTATAGCCAGCCCCCAGAAATGCCCACATTAGTCTTTCAATTGACTCTAAAATTACAAACTGAACATCCTCTCGAATTTGAATGTTAAAATTCGCTGAAATTTTATCTTTGGACACTAGCACAATAAAACATAAACTTAATATATAGATATTTGATAAACATCTATTTTCATATCCTGTATTTCATAGCCTTGACTTTTAAATCTCATGTGTTAGCTGTGTGTTGAGAATACTCTTGCATGAGTTCCAGGGGATGAGAAATCCTCTCTTGGGAACCACATGTACCAGGCACACATTTGGTACACAGACATACAGGCATGCAGCACAGCAGTGTGCATTAAATAAACAAGTAAGTCAGATGCAAACACTCTTGCAGGGCTAGTAAGAGAGGCTCAGGACTTAGAGTAAAAATAACTTTTGCAGGGAATGCAGGATTGGTTCCCATCACACACACAGTGACTCCCACATCTCAGGGAGTCTGAAGAACCATTGTGGGTTCTGTGGGCACCATGCACACACATATGAACCCATATGCATACAGAAAAACACTCATACATGTAAAATAAGAACACCTGGGTCTCTTTAAAATATTGTATTCCATGCACATGTTTGAGCTTCCCATTAATAAATTTAAAAGAAAAGCAAAATAAAACTAGAAGCCTAACAGCTTTCCTGAGAATGAAGCTATGGCCTAGAAACACAATCTAAGTTGGAGAGAATCCCTTCCCTTATTTAAAGACCTTCATGAGACCTGTGACTGAATGCTCCCTCTGCTGAGATCTCAGGGATGCCAGATTCTCTATCATCCTGTAAAGGCCTAGGGAAGCTTTCTAAACACTTTGCATATGGGGATGGAGAGACAGCTTGGCAGTAAAGAGCTCAACCCATACAGGGTGGTCCACAGCTTTCTCTAACTCCAGTTCTGGAGGAGCCATGACGTCTGATCTTCAAGGATACCAGGTGCACACATGGTGCACATAAGTGTGTACAGGGAAAACTGTTCACACGTGCACAGTACAATACAGTGGAAAACATTAACCCAGAAGCAAGTGTTTTCTTTAAAATTTAATTGGAGCCAATGGGTCACAGGATTACTGTGTGTATTGTTCACTCTCATCCAGTCAATTGTTTTGAAATGCCAGGAAGTATTGAAAACTTGGTTTTCTTGGTTAATGATATGGCCACCTAACACCCCCAAAACCCTCAATTGAATTCAATTCTTAAACCCAAAAGAGATATTTCTGTTGCAATTCATTTTTAAAGGAAACGGGTTGGTTTTCTCTCTGACTGTGTTCCTCCAAGTCGCCCCCCAGCAGACACTAGCTGGTTGCAGTATTTCTTGAGATCACTTTGATTTTTGCCTATGGTCACAGTTAAGGTTATAGGATATCTGCAAAGTGCAACAAGGAGAATTCAGCCTGAGTTTCTCTCCACATTTTCACTAATTGCTAGAAGGTTCCCTGAGGCAGGTCTTCCAGGATCTCTAATGCTTTTTCTCTACTCTTTGGTTGGCTGAGTGCACACATTTCACTTCTACAGCAGCAGGATTGAGAACAACCCAAGCTTATGTAACTGGTATCATGGCTGGTTGAGTCCAGCTGGGGGACTCCTGGGGTCAGCCCCATAGAGAACCAGCAGTGTGTGTGTCTTCTCCAGAGCTCTTCTTGCACTGAGAGCCATTGCTTTCTTCTCAACAGCTCAGTCAAATAGTGGCTATTCTTTGTTTTTGTCTTGATTATATCCAAAATGATTGTATCAAAACATGATTGTATCCCAAGCAGAATAATCCAAAATAGAAGGACACATCCGCAAGGGATTTTTGTTACCATTAATTTGTAGAAAGAAATCTGTATCTTAGAGGAAGAATGGCTTGTCTTTAATGCAGATCTTTTTGAGTTTGAAAGACACAGGCCTTTAATCTGGATCTGGGGCAAGAAAGACACATACCTTTGTCATTGTGATTGTTGTTTTTGTGAGCCAGGGCTTATCTGTAATAGCCCTGGCTGTCCTGGACCTCACTTTGAAACCAGGCTTCTCACAGAGATCCACTCCCTTGATCCAGTATCATAGTACTGGGATGAAAGGCATGAGCCACCACATCCAGCTGAAAACACTCAGCATTAATTCAGACACTGAAGCTGGAAGACACACCTTTGTATTGGGCCACGCCTTCAGCTGGAGGCCTATATAAGAACACAGAGGAAGAAAGTTTTCACTTAGCCTGCTTGCTCTCTCCTAGCTAGCAAGTCTATTGCTTCGCTGGCACTAGAGCCTACTTCTCTGTGATTCTGTATTCTACTGAAGACCAGCTGAGACATCCAACCTCAGGGATTGAGAACTTCTGGATTCTTGGACTGTGCTTCCTATCCAGCTGTTGTGGAAGAAGAACAACTGCAGCCTGTAAGTCATTCTAATAAATCCCCTTTCAGGAAAGAGAGTGAGAGAGATGATTATATTTTACCTTTTAATCTCTTAGCCAGGCACCCCAAATAGATTGCTGGCCCATTAGCACTTTCCCAAATGCCTGTCTCATCAGTCTCCTCTAACCTTTGCCTCTAGAATATTACTTCCAGAGTGATAGCATCTTACTTTGAGAAGCTTCACTCCTTTTTTGTTTGCTTGATTTATTTTTTGAGACTAGATATTCTTGTGCAGCCCTTCCTGTCCTGAAAGTAGGTCTGACTCTGACAAATGGGAGGCGTTGAGCTCAGAGATCCACCTGTCTCTTCCCCTATTCCCATAGGTGCTTAATTTTCTTAGATGCTGGGACAAAAGGCTTGCAACTCCAGACTAGGCAGTACCTTGCCTCCTTAGGCAATGCCAATAGATGCTAGGATTGTGGGTTAAAAACCCAGCTTCCCCCAGGGTAATGGTTGTGAGGGGCCATGAAATTTAAAGTATATTTAACTGACTGGAGACTTCTCTTCATTAGAGGATCAAAGACTTGCCCTCAGCGTTCCATGGATAAACCCAGGAAGATGAAGCAGTTCTCTCCCAGTTTTGTCAAGGGTACATCAGATTCTTCAGAACATGCACTGCCCAGTGCACGTGTCTTCCTAGCCCTGAGTACAAGATGTTCCAAATATGAGCCATGTTGTTTTGGCACAGAACCAAGCCGCTGCTCTGAGAATGGCTGGATTTTTGAATTTGATCCATACTCCTCTCCATCTGTATTTGAAATCTTGGACTACCTGAGATACTATAGA
>NW_021614453.1:0-4597 GCF_004785775.1 Grammomys surdaster | reverse complement strand
TGTATTTGAAATCTTGGACTACCTGAGATACTATAGAAGACTGAATTGTGCCAATAAGAATGCCTCTGTATTCCAGAGGGACAATCAGAGAGAGCCAAAAGGGTCCCCAGGAGATGTCAACAAAAACAAAGATACAGAGGAGCCAGACCAATCCCTACCAAGCTTGCTGAAGAAGAAAAGACTGGAACTTGAGGCCTGTGATAGTGGTGACTGCCCTGACCAGGATCCTGCTTCTGACAGTCCCAGGCATCTAGGCTGCTGGGCATGGCTTCAAAGAGCTTTTGGACAGAAGAAGAATAATAAGAAGAAGTGACAAGTTCACCTAGAACTCTGTTTGGAGCCCAGGGGTCCTGATGCCTGCTAAGACTTGTAATTAGGGGATTTTCTGTCAGCTCCTGCTATGATAGCAAAGGCACACACAAGGGCAGTTGTGTCTTTGCAGTCTTCTGGTTTTTGTTTGTTTACAGCTTTTATAATAAAAGTGTTAAAAAGCTGGAAGTTTGTGTTCTTGTTGAAACGACCAATCACCTAGGAGGTTTAAAATCACCTTCGGATTTCAGCTCTGTCCTGCAGACACCCTAGCAGAACTCACTGTGGGAAACAAGTCAGAGCTACTAGAGAAGGGGTCCACAGGCTGAGCCCTGAGGTCACCACCAACTGGAGCGCCAGCACCACAGCTGTAAGACATCACCGAGCTGAGGCTCCAAAGCAGAAGTGGGGATCTGCATTGTAGACTTTTGGCTTTTGCCAGGACTCCTTCCTTGGCTCTGGCTCCTGCTCTGCCCTACAACTAACAAGACCATCCTGCATGGCAGTGGATCGTTGGAGGGGCTCAAGCTAACTAAAATTAAAGAGAAAATAAAACACCCTACAATGAGTTACAGATCTGCTCATGTCTGTTATTTTTGGAGATTACTAACATCCCTGGCAGCACAGTTCTCTTCTTCCTCCTCATCTCCTTGGTGTGTAGTTTCTGTTTTATATATTCTAAAAAACAACTTTGGCCTTTTTCACTTCTTTTCTATTTTGTGGATTTGTAAACATAAAGTTTCAGCATAACATGCTTCCTTCCCCCAACCCCTCTCAGTGTTATGAATACCACCCACAGTATGAGTGCAGAAGATTCATGTGATCCATCCCAGTGACACTCTGCTGATTCCTTTGTGTGCCTGGCCTAAGGCAGTAGTGCTGGCTTTTTGGGGCTTGTGTGTAAAGAAGCTGTCTTGACATTCTGCACCACTGTCATCTGTCATCCTCCAGTACTGCCATGAGCAGATCTAGAGCCATGGCTTTCTGCAATTGATATCCCAGGCTTAGAAGACCTCTGGTATCACAGTTCCTCATGAAACTACTTTCCAGTCTTGCTGTCTGACTCCCTGTAAATATGACTCCAGTCCAGGGCAGCATGGAGCCCAACTATCCCAGTGGATCCCTGCTGACCTCTGCCCAGGCACAAGAGATTAGAGGATAGAAATGCCATGTGCATTCAGGTCAAAGACAGGAAACAAAACATGAGATAGAAAGAGGGGTTGGGGGAGTGGGCAGGTGGAGAGGAGATGCCCTGTCCTGAAGCTTCATCTCTACACTTTGCTGTTTGCCCCTAACCATTTCTCTGCTGGGAATACAGGATTAGCATCTGATCACAACTCCAGCTGACCAAAGGACTCTTATCAGTGTGTCCAAGCAGGCCTTGGTGACACATGCCTTTAATCTCAGCAGGAGGGAGGTAGAGGCAGGGAGATCTTTGAATTGGTCTACAAAGTTCATTTCACAACAGCCAGGGTTACACAGAAAAAACATTGTCTCTGTGATGGTTATTTTTTGTTTTCAACTCAATTACATCCAAATTGATCTTATCCAACTTGATTGTATCCAGAGAAAAATCCTCATTGCAGGAAATACCTCCAAGAGATTTTTGCTTAATTTATAGAAAGTAATCCGTGTCTTTGAAGTAGGAGAACTTGCCTTTAATGCAGACCTTTTTGAGTTTGAAAGACACAGGCCCTTAATCTGGATTTAGAGCAAGAAAGACACATATCTGTGTTCTTGTTATTGTTGATGTTGTTCTTGTTTTTTGGAGCCAAGGTTTGTATATAATAGCCCTGGCTGTGCTGGAACTCATTTTGTAGACCAGGCTAGCTTCAAACTCACAGAGGTCTATCTGCCTGAGTCACTAGTATTGTGCTTGGATTAAAAGTGTTAGTCAACATACTCAGATTTAATCTAGACATTGAATCTGAAACACATACCCTTAGTTTGGGCCACACCTTCAGCTGGAGGCCTATATAAAAACACAGAGGAAAAAAGTTTCACTTTGCCTGCTTGCTCTCTCCTAGCTAGCAAGTCTATTACTTTGCTGGCACTACAGCCTACTTCTCTGTGATTCCATCTTCTACTGAAGACCAGCTGAGACATCCAGCCTCAGAGACTGAGAACTTCTGGATTCTTGCACTCTGCTTCCTATCTAGCTGTTATAGAGTAAGCTGGACTGCAGCCTGGAAGTCATTCTAATAAATCCTCTTTCAGGAAAGAGAGTGAGTGAGAGATCATTATATTTGATCTTTTATCTCCAAATCAGGCACCAAAAATAGTTTGGCTGGCTCATTAGCACTTTCCCCATTGCTGTCTAATCAGTCCCTATAATGTTTAATTCTAGACAATTACATCCAGGAGGATAGGATCTTATTTTGAGAACCTTCACTGCCAGAAGCCGGGACCCTTGCCCTTACCCTCACCCCCTACCTTTCCCCACCTGCACAATGTCCCCTGCAGCCTGGCAAACACAAGCTCCTGCTTGGCACGCAGTGTATAGCAGGAAAACCATAACTCAAGCAGTGTACCATATCTTTTGAAGAATAGCAGGTGGATCATAATTCAAGGCAGTGTACCGTATAGACCATGACATGTTCAAGGCACAGGCCGAGAAGATTCTGTACTTTCCCACTACCTGGCCCCTCTTACCCCCTCCCCTTGTAAAGCATGTTATAAAAAAGCATTTCATGTTCAAATACATGACTCTTGACAAGCAACTGTTTGCTTGAGTCCATTCCTCCTCTCACCGGTTCTTCTTTCAGGTTGCGGTCCTCCTCGCCCCCAGGAATAACTAGGACCCGCCGGTCGGGTCAAGTGGCGCCCAGATTTGGGGCTCGAGGCACGGATCCCTCCGGACGGACCCTCATTGAGAAGTGTCCACGACATCAAGATTGAGTGAGACAGTGATCGTCGCCCGCGACCTGTCATCCTTGGGTAAGTTTCATTTTCATTCCGTCCCATCAGAATGGGTCATTCATTGTCTAAGGAGGTGGCCTTCATACAGGACCTCAAACATGCACTCAGAGAGAGAGGAATAAGGGTTAAGAAAAAGGATCTTATAAGTTTTTTTATCTTTATTGATGAGAAGTGCCCTTGGTTTATGATTGATCGTCCTACCATCCATCCCAAGAAATGGCAGAAGGTAGGTCATGAATTAAATGAGAAAATTAAAACTGAAGGTGATGCAACTGTTTCTGCAACAATTTTTTCCTTTTGGGGTATTATTAGAGATATTATTGAAGATGCAGATAAAGATACAGGGAAGCGACAACTTTTGTCTGTTGCTGAATTTTGCTTGTCACAATCTCGGCTTAATTCTACCTGCCCATCTCGTCAGCCCTCTAGGCCTCTGTCTCAGGCTTCTGTTTCTTTTACTCTCATAGATATTCCCCCTGAATAGGTTTCCCCTCCTTCTGATCCGCCTCGCCTCTATCCAGATTTATCTTCTTCTGATTCCTCTCCACAGGTCTCTCAGCCTCCATCTTATAATTCTTCAGCAGTTTCTGATTCACAGACTTCCTCCCCCACTCACATTTGCAATCCTGTATTGCAGAAGTCTGCCTCTCCATGCCCTGCTGCTAAACGTCATTTTTCTTCTTCTCCGCCGCTCTCTTGACAGACTCCCCTGGCTGCTCTTTCCGAGCCACAGCCTCTGGAATCCGGTGATGCAGTCGTCCTTGAAAAATACAGCCCTGACTGGTCTCCTCCTATGGCACTTTCTGCTCCTTCTTCCATGCTTGCCTTTTTAACTTTCCCTGCCACTTTTCCTAATTCTCTTTCTGACATGCGAGATCGCCTCTCCTTTCACGTTTGTGAATTGACGGACATTCTCCGCCTTCAAAAACAAATTTCCCATCTTAAGGTCCTTTGTTCTTCCTCCGTTCCCTCACAAGATTCCCTGCATTTAGCCTTTCCTGTAACCCGATCCCAGGTTCCTTCTTCACAGACACCTGCAGCCGTAGTTTCTGATTTGGAGTCTCAACAAACCCCACCGCTTCCCCCTGCTACATGGTCGGGTGGAGCCCGGCGGCCCTCCCCCTCCTTTATGCCCACCATACCCCCACCTTCTCATCTTGCTCCTGCTTCTTCTTCTCGTCCCTCCTGCAAGCCCTCTCGGACCCCCCGCCTTCAGTCCGAGACTGAGGCTGATTCCTCTGAGAACGAGCCCAATTCAGACATTGAAAATGAAAGTGATCAGGATGATTCTACAAGTGATTTCACAGTTTTCAAAAAACTCCGTTTTAAACATCTTGAAAAGCTGAATTTTGCCGTTAGGAATTATGGC
>NW_021614452.1:0-2430 GCF_004785775.1 Grammomys surdaster | reverse complement strand
TATGTTTTGTTTCTGATTATGTGGTCAATTTTAAATAAGATTCCATGAGGTGCTTAGAAAAAGGTATATTCTTATATTTGTGGATGGAATGTTCTGTAGAAATCTGTTAATTCCATTTGATTCAAAACTTCTGTTAGTTTCATTTTGTCTCTCTTTAGTTACTGTTTCAATGATTTGTCCATTGGTGAGTATGGTGTGCTGAATTTTCTCACTATTATTGTCTGCGCTTTTATGTGTATTTTACGCTTTAGTAACATTTTTTTTAAAAAAACATTTGGGGCATCGAATTTTACAATTGAGACTTAAACTGGGTGCATTTTTCCTTTAATGAATATGAAGACTCCTTCCTTATCTCTGTTCATTACTTTTGATTGAATTTCTATTGTATTGGATATTATAATGGGCATGGCAGATTTTTCTTGGGATTGTTTCATGGAGAACTTTTCTCTAAATCTTTAAGGTAGTATCTGTTTTTGTCACTGTGGTGTATTTCTTGTATGCCTCAAAATTACAGATCCTGTTTGTGTATCTGTTCTGTTAGCTGTGTCTTCTCATTGGGGAAGTGAATCCATTAATATGAGGCAGATTAAAGACAAATGATTATTTTTTTCCTGTTATTTGTGTTGTAGGAGAGCATTGTTTGTGCGTGTGTTTGTGTGTGTGCCTGTGTGTGTGTGTGTGTGTGTTTCTCTTCTTTAGGGTTTGTTGTGATATGATTAATTTCTTGTGTTTTCTTGGGTGTAGTTACCTTCCTCATGTTGCAGTTTTTTTCCTAGTATCCTAAGTAGGGTTGGGTTAGTAGAACAATACTGTTTAAATTTGAGTTTGTCATGGAATATTCTTGTTTGTCCATCTGTGTTGATGGAGAGGTTTTGCTGGGTATAGTAGCCTGGGCTGGCATCTGTGGTCTCTTAGGGTCTGTATGACATCTATCTAAGCTCTTAGGCTTTTAGAGTCTCTGTTGAGGGGTTTGTTGTAATTATTATAGGTCTGCCTTTATATGGTACATAGCCCTTTTCACTTACATCCTTTAATGTTCTTTCTTTCTTCTGTATATTTAGTGTTTTTATTATTATGTGGTTGGAAGATGATCTTTTCTGATCAAATTCATTCAGAGCTCTGTGTATTTCTTGTTTATTTCTGACATCTCTTTCTTTAGGTTAGGGAAGATTTCTTCTATGATTTTGTTGAAGATGTTTTCTGGCCCTCTGCACTGGGAATCTTCATACTCTTCTATTCCTAATATTCTTATGTTTGGTTTTCGTCATTTTGTCCCAAACTTCCTGTATGTTTTGGGTTAGGAACTTTTACACTTTGTTTTTTTTTTTTTTTTTTACTGATGTGTTGATATCTTGTATGGTATCTTCTATGCCTAATATTCTCTCTTCTGTCCATTATATTTTTTTGATGATGCTTATATCTATGGCTCTTGATTTCTTTCCTAGCTTTTCCATCTCCAGGGTTGCCTCTTTTGTAATTTCTTTATTATTTCTACCTTTAATTTTAGATCTTGTAGAGTTTTGTCCAATTCTTTCAGCAGTTTGATTGTATTTTCCATTAAGGCCTTTAAGAGATTTATTTGTTTTCTCTTTTAGAGCATCTGACGGTCTGCCTGTGTTTTCCTGTATTTCTTTGAGTGTCATTTATATCATCCTTAACTGCCTTCATTAAAGGCATTATCATCTTCTTGAGATGGGATTTTAGGTAAGAATCTTGCTCTACAGGTGAATTAGGACATCCAGGGCTTGCTCTAGTAGGAGAACTGGTTTTTGATGGTGCCAATGTATATTGCCTTTTGTTGCTTATGTTCTTGAATTTTCCTTTTGCTATTTATTCATCTCTGGTGTTAACTGGCCTGGGTTTCTCAGACTAGAGCAGACCTGCTTGAAGCCAGGAAGAGCTTTGTGACCTTGCTTTGATTGGGTCTTCTGGGAGGCAGGCAGTGTTATCTCTGGTTAGGGAAAGCCTCCTCTTTCCATGATTTATGCAAGCCTCCTGTGTCCCTGTGTTCCTATGTCCCTGTGTCCCTAGTTAGAGCAGTCCTCCTGGGAGACAGACTGGCTTTGGGGTTTATGGCAGGCTTGTGGATTTTCCTTGGGTTCAGATGGAGGTGTAGATTGAAAGTTCAATGGGACTCATGCAGATAGATTCCATGTGTGCTGGGTTCTGTATGTGTGTGGGTCCCAGCTGGTGTGGATATTGGGGAAGGGGCCTCACCTGTGTTTCCAGTTATGGCAAATCTCCTGTGAGACAGGTATGGTGTGCACGGTGGGAGGCACATGCTTCTTCCATTGGTTCAGACACTGTAGGTCCTTCAAGTGTAAAATTTGTATAGAATATAGCAATTCAATTTTTGGGTATTCTTATTATTATGGTTCAGAGTATGGGGCAATGAAGCTTGGAAGTGAATATAGGACTTTTTATTACAAG
>NW_021614451.1:0-1353 GCF_004785775.1 Grammomys surdaster | reverse complement strand
AGAGTGTCTGTTTTAAGTCTCAGTT
This sequence comes from Grammomys surdaster, assembly GCF_004785775.1. Classification (NCBI taxonomy): domain Eukaryota; kingdom Metazoa; phylum Chordata; class Mammalia; order Rodentia; family Muridae; genus Grammomys; species Grammomys surdaster. Next base: position 1,328 of record NW_021614451.1, on the reverse strand, counting down.
GATCTAAACTTCTTCCAGGCAGCATGGGTGTTTCCACTTCTGCCAGGGAGCTAGCTGGTCTCTGGTTCCAACTGTGTAACTAACATACAAAGCTTGTAAATTCTGAGAGAGACTCTGAGCACACTTGGTTTGATAACATCTTGGAAAAGGGAGACCTAGAGAATCTGGTCAGTTTCAGGAACTTCCCAGACCTATATGGCATTTTTTACTTTCCTGTTTAATTCCCTGCAGAAAAGAAAGTTTCAGTCTCTCAGGAAAAGGATACACAACACAGACACTGGACACCACTGAACTCTGACGTGTTGTCTCGTCCCCCTATGCATCCCCCTCCTACCTTCCTCCTCCTCTTCTTCATTCACTTCCTCCCCTCCCCTCCCTGTTTTGCTCCTCCTCCTCCCCTCCCCTTCCCCCTCCTTCCCTCTCCTCTTCCTCCTCCTCAAGTTCTGTCTTATCTCTCCATCAGGCCAGTTTTTGTTGTCCAACTAATATCCGTTGTGAAATCTGCCTTGGGGAATCACTGACCTCTCAGGATTTGGCATCATAAACAGACTTTCCCTCTCCCAGCATCTGTCAAGTGCCAACCATCTCTCGCCTTGTGGTTGGATTTCTTGTCCATGTTCCCACTTCCCTGTTCATGAGCTTGCTCAGCAATCATGCATGCTCTAACAATTACTGTGAGTTTCTATTTCTAACAACCCTGTTGTGTCCTTGATGGTATCTACCATTTTGGCATTTACAGTCTTTCTAGCACTCACCCTACATCCCTGACCTTTGGGTTAGGAGTTCTTTTCTTTGTTAGTTTTGCTTAGCTTTATTCAATTTTGGTGCCTGGTGGGGGGGAGGGAGGGAGGGAGAGAGAGAGAGAGAAAGAGAGAGAGAGAGAGAGAGAGAGAGAGAGAGAGAGAGAGAGAGAGAATGTCACTACACCTCCTACAATCCCACTATCTCCCTCTCCCCTCCAGACCATTCTTCACCCTTGCCACCTTTCCCCAGTCACAGGGGAGAAAACATTGCTGTGAAGCTGTAGTACGTCACCGTGTGTTCCACATCTTTTTGCCTGCAAATGTTCATTATGATGGCTGTGCCGTGTGCTATGAGGCTTTTGCTTCTCTATCTGAAATGGAATTTCAGTGTGACTCCTCACAGATATCTTGTTACCATGGAGATTATCTGTGTCACAGATATCCTGGAGTTTTGAATCTGTAGGACCGGCCCCTTCATGTACTCTAGAATTTCAACAATCAGCTAGATATTGGTGTGGAACCATTCAAAGCCCTGGATCTAGGCCTGAGACATATCTGAGCTGGTCAGCCTGCTGGCTTTAGCAC
>NW_021614450.1:0-24855 GCF_004785775.1 Grammomys surdaster | reverse complement strand
GGAGAGTGAGTCTAAGACCATTGTTCCTTCAAATATTCCAATTGCAAAGGTTCAGACTAATTCTTGGTACTGGTCAGGATGACACTCACTTGATACCTGTTCTTCCTGTGTGAGCAATGGATTCCTAGTTGATTTGGTAACATTTGTGCTAATCTAAGCACAGTCCATTTTCACCTGCTTTGTCTTGCCCTCATTCCCGCTGTGATATGACCTCATATCTGGGTCCTGTCAGATATGAGGTCTGAACAGAAGTGTTCAGAGGTAGGAGAGCCTTAGACAACTTCTCATGCCCCTGACATTGCCGTTCTGTGCATATCTTACTTTATGTAAAGAGACAGGGTCTCCCTACTTAAATAAGGCTGTCCTTAGAATCACAAAGACTGGCCTTGGCCTGCCTCCTTCTCCAGAATGGTTATATCATAGATGCCTGCCAATGCCACCTGGCTTAATTTTACTCTAAGCTTTAAAAATGATATATCAGGGATTTGATATGTGAATACTGTATTTACTTAATTACTCTTCCCACTCCTATGTTCTCTTGTGCCCCTACCACTCCTTCTATAATTCATTTCCTCTTATCATTTAAGTAAACCTATTAGACACATATGTGTATATGTCTTTCTAAATATAACATGCTGATAATATTTCAGGATGCTTTTATGTACTCAGGGCTGGCACATTGATATTTGCTAGCATATTAGAAATTCAACCATGAATAAGACTAATTCTTCTTTTGTTACTGTTACTTGCCTATAAATCTTCTAGAGGAGAAGCATTGTGAGAATTCCCTGTTCTGTGTCACTTAGTGTTATACAGAGAACAGGTGACTGTAATGTCAGCCCCAACTCATATTATCCAAAGAAAAAACCAGTGTACACAAGACTTAGGGAACTCTTCACAAGATGTGATAGATAGTTGGAACAAGAGAGCAGAGTGGGGTTGTGTTCTCTATATAACAGGGAGCCAGCACCCAGACAAACATCAACAGTGTGGCTGCCTAGACAAGACTTGGGAAATGCCTTGATTCTTTTGCTTTGAAGTCTGTGGTTCTTTGCAATATTTGGTCTTAAATTATCTCAATGTTCCTTTAGGATAATCTCTGAGTTTTTAACTTCTTTGATATCTCTGTTTTTTATCCCGTATCTTTATACTTTGGACTTTTTCCCTCTCTCCAGTTCCTGTGGGTCTGTCTTTCATATACCAGCTACAAGATTTCTTTCTCTTCATTAACTGCCTTCACAGAGTCCAGTCCCCTCTTAAATTTTCCCACATTCTCTTTTTACCTAAGATAGACTGAATTCTCTAAAACAGGGCAATTGCTCTCTCTCTGTATTTTATTTTGTTTGTTTCAAGACAGAGCCACTGTAGACCAGGGTAGACTTAATCTGATCTTTAATATTTCAACCATTACATGCTGTATTCATTGATGCTGTTTATAATTCTCACATATAATATGAATACAGGTGAGCCACCACACCTGTGTGAAAGATACATTTAGAACAACAGTGAATTTGAACAGTAACTGGGAAGCAGTATTGGAGAGAGACTATCACAATCATGGTATGGAGTACTATATTCTTCAAATCAGTTCTACTATGTTTTTTAAATTTAACACCATCAATATTATCTGCATTCTTTCCCGTTCACTTGCCTCTTAACACACTACACTGTGCTCTGAGCAAGTTCTAGCCCAATCTCCCTGAAGCAGAAGGAGAATCAGTTGAGAGTAAACAGTCTCTTCAAAGTCACGTTCTTAGTAAGAATCAAAACTAAATGTGCCATTCAACTTGAGATATCTGTATATCTAGTATCCATAGTCTCCTGAGGATTTAAACTTACACTAAAAATAAGGAAAGATATGATCAACGTTTTAAAGTTTCATTCCTTACCTGACATGGTCAGGGCAAGTGTGGGAGGGACTAGCAGTAATCCACGTTACAATGAAGCAAGATTAATGATTGTTCTTGACTTATCCTCTCACCAAACTGGCCCCTCTGTGCACTAGCAGACAGTGCTCACTGGTCATAGGTGGCCTGTGGTCTGATTTGTTCACAGGTAGCTCCATGGAAACCCCAAGATTCTACCAGATACTGGTAGGGTGGGAGAGAAAATGATGTCATAAATCAGGGAGTAGCCAATAGAAAGGTAAGATTCTGAGGTAAAAGAGAAGATTTGGTGGAGAATATTTCAGGAGACCAATAGAAGCCACAAAGGCTGAGGTGTTAGCTGTTTAAAGGAAGTAATATTTTGGTGTAGCTGTCCCTCTTCCTATGACTTTTACACTAAAAGATCATGGCAATGCTTTCATTTTCATTGATGAAAATGTCCTGGGCAGAGTTACTGGCGACCCTAAGAGACCAGAGCTCTCAGCCCAGACTACAGTATCCAGCAAAGCTCTCAATCAACATAGATGGAGAAACCAAGATATTGCATGACAAAACCAGATTTAAACAATGCCTTTCAACTAACCCAGCCCTACAGAGGCTACCAGGAGGAAAAATACAATAAAATGAGGCTAACTATACTCAAGAAAACACAAGAAATACTTTCATATCATTAAAATCAATAGAAGACAAACACACATACACATGTGTGCATACACACACATACACACATACACCCACACAAACACACACCCACATACTCAAACAAGACTGACATCACAATAGCAAAACTAATATCAAAATAACAGGAATTATTAATCATTGGTCATTAATATATTTCACCATCAATGGACTCAATTCCCCAACACACAGGGTATATGTAATCGTTGCAAAAAAATAATCCCTCAATACAAGAGATAAAAATAGTCAAGGAACAATCAAGACAATGAACACAAATAGTCAAAGATCAAGCAAGGCAATAAAAAACTGACCTTAATACTTGCATGTAATTAAAATGGTATAAAAGCAAAAAGGAGTAGGGGGGACAGGACAGAGAGTTTCGGGGGGGGTATGGGGAAAGAGTACAACATCTGAAATGTAAATAAAATATTCAATAAAAATATTTATTGCCATTAAACTAATCCTAATTTACAACCTTACCTAAAAATAGACTCATCATGCTGTATACAATATGATATCTCACCAATAAATAGTCATTAACTCAGTATAAAGGGCTAAAAAAGATTTCCCAAGCAAATGAACCCAAGACATAAAGTGGAGTAGCCATTCTAATATCTAATAAAATAGACTTTCAACTGAAAGCAATCAAAAGAGACAGGGAAGGACACTTCACACTAATCAAAGGAAATGTTTACCAAGAGGACATCTCAGTTCTAAACATCTATTCCCAAAAAGCAATTCTACCAACATTCATAAAAGAAACATTATTAAAGCTTAAAGTACACATTGAACTACACACATTAATAGTGGGAGACCACAACACCATACTCTCACCAATGATCATGTCATCAAGACAGAAACTAAACAGAAAAATAATGAAGCTAAAAGAGTTATGATTCAAATGGACCTAACAGGTATCTATTGATTATTTTACCCTAACACAAAATAATGCACCTTCTTCTCAGCACCTCATGCAACTTTTCTCCAAAATTTACCATATACTTGGTCACAAAACAAACTTCAACAGATACAAGAAGACTGAAATAACCCCATGCATATTATCAGATCACCGTGGATTAAAGCTGGACTTCGACAATAACAGAAACAACAGAAAGCTCACATATTCTTGGAAACCTCCCTATTAGCCCACAATCTACAATAGATATTAGAAAGGAAAGGATATGGAGGAAGTAAACTTGTCTAGAAATGATTCTCTAGAGCAACTCTCATCTCTGTTGTCTGGAAATCAGCTGTTCAGTTCACATGTTAACAGCACAGCTTGATCCACTTGTAAACACTTCACTGATATAAAAGCAGGCCAACTCAATACTTTGAGGATAGCAAATCAGGAATGGTAGCAACTGCCTAACAGAGACAGCCAGGCCTCAGCCTCACCACAAGTCAGCAGGAGGAACCAGCAGGAATGCCAGAAGAAGTTTGCCTCTCTCAGCAAAGCGCAAATCTGACACGAGACTAACAAGCATTGCACAGCTAGCTCTATTAGCCAAACTAGCTTAGCTTCCATCACTGTCTATCCTTTTAATACTCCCTCTAAAGATCATATATACTCCATGTGTCTTGGCTCATCATGTGAGTCTGTCTTAGCTGACATCACTCTGCCAATGAGCCCAGAGAAATGGCAAGAAACTGTACCACACCAGCAGAAGTTTTTTTGAAATGTTTCTCTTTATGGAGTCCCAATAAGTGGAGTTCAACTACTCAGTGGAAGGTGAACCATTATATGCCTGTCATTAGCAAAGAATCCTTGATTTCATGTCATTTCATGTTTTTGCTTTAGCAGAACATTATTTTTCTTGGGCCTGCTTCAGTGAAACATTCCTTCATGAGTTTGTCTTAGCCTTTCACCTGTGTCCACCTCAGGAAAACACTCCTTCACATGTTTTCTCCACGAAAAGACCTTTCAACGCAACCGACTTTCCAAAGAACCCTTAAGTGCTACCCAACGACACTATAAAAAGAGTGGTAAGTGGAACGTTTATAGCACTAAGTGCGCTCATAAAAAAATTGAACACTTCTCTAACAGAAGTACATCTGACAACTCTAGGCAAAAAAGAAGGAAGACGCACCCTAGAGGAGTAGACAGCATGAAATAATCAGTCTCAGGGCTGAAATCAATCCATTAGAAACATATAGAACAATATAATGAATCACCAAAACCAAGAACTGATTCTTTAAAAAAATCAACAAGATGACAAACCTTTAGACAAACTAAAAATCAGACACTACCCTAATTAACAAAATCACAAATGAAAAGAGAGACATAACAACAGACACTGAGGAAATTCAAAAATCATTAAGTCTTACTTCAAAAGTCCATATTCCACAAATTTGGAATATCTAAATAAAATGGATGATTTTCTAGACAGATACTAACTACTGAAGCTGAATGAAGATTAGGTAAACTTTCTGAATATTCTTATAAGGCCTAAGGAAGTAGATGCAGTCATTATAATCTATCAACCAAAAAAATCCCTGGGCCAGATGGTTTTAGTGCAGAATTCTACCAGACTTTTGAATAAGAGCTAAGGCTAATACTCCTCAAACTATTCCACAAAATAGAAACAGAAGAAACACTGCCAAACTCATTCTATGATGCCACAATTACCTTGCTCAAAGATACAGCAAATAGAATTTCAGATCAATTTCCCTTATGTACGTTGATGCAAAAGTACTCAATAAAATATTTGAAAACTGAATCCAATTAGACACTATCCACTATGATCACATAGGTTTCATTCCAGGGATGCAAGGATTATTCAATCAACAAAAGTCCATCAATTTAATCCACAATATAAACAAACTCAAAGGAAAAAAAACACTTAATCATCTCATTCGATGCCAAAAATGTATTTGACAAGCTCGAAAACCCCTTTGTAATAAAAGTTTTGGAGAGATTAAGGATAAAGGGAACCTACTGCAACATAGTAAAGGCAGTTTACAGTAAGTTAATAGCCAACATAAAAGTAAATGGAGAGAAATACAACATAATTCCACTAATATCAGAAAGATAAAGCTGTGCACTTTCTCCATACATATTCAGTATCATAACTGAAGTGGTAGTTTGAGTAATAAGGTACTGAAAGAGATCGAGGGGATGCAAACTGGAAAGGAAGAATTCAAAATCTTGTTATTTGCATATGATATAATAGTACAGATCTTGAAAGGAGAATATCCAACATCATATGGAAAAACAAAAACCCAGACTGGCTAAAACAGTCCTGTACAATAAAAGAACATTCAAAAGTATCACCATTCCTGATTTCAAGCTATGTTTCAGTCCTACAGTAACAAAAACTGCATGGTATTGGCATAAAAACAGACAGGTCAATCAATGGATTCAAAATGGAAGACCCTGAAATGATTCCACACACCTAAGGACACTTAATACTTGATAAAGAAAATAGGGAAAAGGCATCTTCAAAAAATTGACCCATCTAACTGGACATCTGCATATAGAAGAATGGAAATAGACCCATATCTATCATCCTGGTCCAAACTCAAGTCTAGGCGTATCAAAAATCCTCCACATAAAATGGGATAGATATAACCTGATAGAATACAAATTCAAAAGTAACCTCGGAGCCTCTTGAAACTGAACAGCTATGTAAGACAAAAGGCACTATCAACAGATCAAAAAAAAATACTCTTAGAACAGAAAAAGTCCTTTATTATTCTACATATAAAGATATATAAGGATATATGAAGAATTCAAGAAATTAGACACCAACAACCCCTATAAACCAATAAAGGTTGGATAAAGATCTAAGCAAAGAAGTCTTGATGTAAGAATCTCAAATGGCTCAGAAACACTAAAAAGAAATGTTCATTATCCTTAGCCATTAGGGAAATGCAAGTGAAAACTACTTTTGGATTCCATCTTCCACCTATCAAAATGGCTAAGATCAATAACACAAGTGACAGCTCAATCAGAAAAAGATGTGGAGCAAAGGGGACACTCGTCCATTGCTGGAGGGAATGCAAATGTTTACAGTCACTATGGAAGTCAATATGAAGTTTCCTCAGAAAATTTAAAATTGATCTAAATCAAGGCCTTGCTATAACACTTTTGGGCATAGGCTCAAAGGATTTCCTATACTACTGCAAAGTCACTTGATCAGGATTCTTCTCCCTGGAAGAGGAGACTATGGGCACATGAGGATGGAAACAGGAGGGTTCAAGCAGCGGAATCAGGGGAGAGAGTAACAGAAAGACAACTGAAATCCGGAGGCATTTAGAGAGATATATAGAAACCTACTGCAGTAGAAATTCCCTGAAAACTATGAGAGTGACCCTAGAAAAAACTCTTAATAATGGGGGATATGGATCTGAAACTGTCCATCTTCTGAACTCAGGCAAGGCTACCATCAGTGATACTAGGACATCAACACAACCATAAAACCTTCATCTGACAATTTGTCTTGCCTGTGCTGGGGTAATAGTGGCACCAAATTTTTGGGAGTGGCCAACCGATGACTGGTCTAACTTGTGGCCAAAGTCAAGAGAGGGAGTTCACACCTAACATTGTGTGGATCCCCAAGAACCAGAAGCTAGTCTGCCGAGAGACCCAGGGTAGAACTAAATATGACTGGGAAAAATTTAATAAAAGGATTCCTATTGATACTCTGCCTAGCTCAGTTGTCAACAAAGAGGCTTAGTTCAGCCACTGAGATAACCATGAAGAAGATGGGGATGAAAGATTCTAGTAGCAAAAAGGGTGGCGGACAACATGAGAACACAACCCACAGAATCAACTAACCAGGTCTCATAGGTGCTCATGTAGACTGAAGTGACAATCATGGACCCTGTGTAGATACTCTACATATATCTTATGGTTGCATGTGGATGGCTGTGTGGATGGCCAAGAATCAGAGGTTAGTCAGCTAAGAGACCCAGCATAAACCAAATATGACTTGAATTCTTGTGTGTTCTTATGAGACCCACTCCCAACAGTAGTAGAGAGTAACTCTGACTCTTTGCATGTGCTTGGTATCTTTTTCTTCTTACTTTCCTCTTACCTTGTCCAGGATTGGCATGACTATGAATAGTTTTATTGTAAATTGTTACACCATTGTTTGATTGATATCCCTGTGAGGACTGCTCTGTTGTTTGTTGTTGCTGTTGTTGTTGTTGAAGGGAAATGGAAGAGGAGAAGGTCTAGGAGAAGGGGAAAGTAGAGAGGGTATCTGGGAGAATTGGAGGTAAGGGAACCTGTAGTCCAGATGTAATGTATATAAAAAATAAAAACATTTAAAAAGAAAAAAAGAAAATTGAATGGTGGGGGAGGTAAAAGAGATATCGTATCCAGAGGAAAGGTCAACTCGAGTGTTTAGATCAGCATTCATGACCACAAGCTGGGCCATGTAAAGAGAAGTAGGAAAGGAAATGGGAGAGCCGTATCAATAAGACAGGAGATGAAAACGGCCAAGTAACCAAAATGGCTGGGATATCTTTGGAAGGGCATCTGAGAGAAGATTAGTCTAGATCTTGCACAGAAACAGTTAGAGTAGGTGGTGGGTATGTCAGCCATACCCTTTAACAGATAGGGACTGAGGGATGCTGAAAGAATCTGGTGTCCAGGTCCATTTTCATATGTTCAATAGGCACTTCAGTTAACCATTTTGCCAGGGTTTGAGACTAACACAAAGAACTAAATATGCAGAACAGAATCCACACCTGTGATGCTGTAGGCAGGCCAATAAGCCAAGTAGCAGTTTTCTCAGCAGAAAATCAAATGCTGTGATAATTCAAGTTCTCAAAAATAGATGCACTATTGAAATCTTGCATGTTCAAACTGCCTGAAAATTCTTGACCACCAACAAAGTTCTACAGAAGATAGGAGAAGAGTCAAAAGCTATGGCATGCTTCAAGTTTGAAGATTTGAAATTGTGAAATTACCTTCACCATGACAATCAATTATGTATTTGAGGACCTTGAATACCTGGAGTGCTGGGATTACTGGTGTGCACAACCCTGCCTGTTTTCCATGGGGTAATTGAGTAGGATTTGAGTCTTTGTGTGTGCTAGGAAATCACTCTACCAACTGGGTGAGAATGAGAACCTCTTACAGAACATAGTCTCACACTGTTTGTCCACAGGCCTCAGGTTTGTTTTGTGTGCCATGATGTGTTTAAACAGAGATCAAGGAGATCAAGGGCAAGGAATGGAACTCAGCAACAGAGGACTTGCCTAGCACACAAAAATGCCTACAAGTCAACCTTTTCATTAGACTAGAAAAAAAGAGATGAAAATTAGAACAGGAATTGTACTGGTTAGCCATAGACCAAGCTCTGGACAGTCACCCCCTAGCTGTTATGATGCCTGATGCATAGTCTCTGTCCCACCTAATTCACCATATGTGCTCTCATCTTGAGCAGACCAGGGAGATATCGGAGGGTTCCCAAGTTGGCCTCAGTTTCCTCTGACACCAGAAGGACACTTGGACACAGGGATCTTTGAAGGCCTTCCTAGGATTTGGTGAATAAGATTTGCCCCACCTCCTCTGATCTCTCAGGACCTCATGCTAAATGCTGAGTACCCACATCAGTAGGGAAGCCAGAGTAGGACTAGAGCCCCATAGGAAGAGGACCACCTGTATTTGGGAATGTATGCTTGTCATGGAGACTGGCATGGATTTGGAAGTCTGAGTATGTTTGTGGATTCAAAAGCTATTGAGGAAGGATAAGTGAGTGTTTAGGGGGTGCTCCTTGTGTGTCTGGAGGGTCTGGTGGGGTTTGTGACAGTCTGGATGATGGAGGCTGTGTTAAAAGATATTTGATTACATTGTAAACCCGATATTGTGGACTGGTATGGCTCAGCTTTTGAATCCAGATCTTTCTGTTTACTGTTGACAAGTACTTGTGTGGCTCTACTCTAGCATGTACCTTTAATTCAAGAGGTAAATAAAATCAACCCTAGGTCAAGAGGCAGAGCAAGCAACCAAGCTGACAATGAGTGAACATAAGTGTCTTAGGGTTTTACTGCTGTGAACAGACACTATGACCAAGGCAAGTCTTAAAAAGGACAACATTTAATTAGGGCTGGCTTACAGGCTCACAGATTCAGTCCATTATCATCAAGGTGGGAACATGGCAGCATCTAGGCAGGCATAGTGCAGGAGGAGCTGAGAGTTCTATGGCTTCATTTTAAGGCTGCTAGTGGCATACTGGTTTCCAGGCAACTAGGGTGAGGATCTTAAGCCTACACCCACAGTGACATACCTACTCCAACAAGGCCACACCTCCTAATAGTGCCACAGCCTTTAATTGATTGTTTATTTTTGAGGCAGTGTTACCTGTACCCTAGCCTGGTCTCCAACTGCCTGTATAGCTGAGGATGATCTTGACTTTGTGATCCTCCACCTTCCACCTCACCAGTCCTGTAATAAGCACTGTGCATCACTGTGTGCAGCTGAACACTGCTTTTTATGTGCCTGAATGCGGAGGACACCTCCCCTGTTCTCAGCTCCCCCTCATTCACAGTGGACTGCCAGTCCCCCCCCCAATTCACAATGGACTGCCAGCCCCCCTCCATATTCTAATCACCCTGACAGGTGGAGAAGAGGCACTGGGATCCATCTGTCTGGGAAATTTTTATGGAAGTTCAAATAGGTCTACCCAGCCCTGGTACCTCTGCACTCCTTGACCTTACACACCTGGGCCACACAGGTCTGCAGAGTGAGTGGAGACTTGTATTCTCTCCTGTTTTTCTGGAAAGGGTGTCCCTGAGGAAGTCTAAGAGGAAGTGTGCAGGGAAGCTGGGGCTGGGGCGAGGTCTCAGGTTTACTTTCTGTCAACTCCCTCAATTACTTTACGGGATTTAAAAAAAGAAAATGAGAGGAAAGATAGGGTCTCATGTGTAGCCCCATCCAGATATCCACCTGCCTCCACGTCCTAAGAACCGTTGGCCTGAGGAATCGTGTCAGTCTCATAGTTTAGTTTTTATGTGGTTTTGCTTTGTTTTATGGAGACTAAGCTGACCTTGAACTCATGTATACATACACAAACCACACACCCCGCATACACACACACATACATACATACATACATACATCATACACACACACACACACACACACACACACACACACCTGCTTCTGTCTTGCCAGTGCTGGGATAAAGGTGTGTACCCCCATACCCAGCCTGTGTGTCAGGGATTTACCTTCATGTGTGAATATTCATGCTTTCCTCCTGCTCTCAGGAGGCAGAAAAAGGAGTTAGAATGCTTTGAGCTGAGTCCACAGATGGCTTTGAGCTGCCAAGTGGTTTCCGGGAACCAAGTCTAGATCTTCCAAAGAGCAGCAAGGGCTTATGTATTCCACACTGCTGGATATACAGGACTCCTACAAAGATGGAGAAACAACAAGACCAATTGGTTTGGAGACTAGGAAACAGCCACAGCCAACTCAATGGATCTCAACTCTTCTTCCTTTCTTCCTTCCTTCCTTCCTTCCTTCCTTCCTTCCTTCCTTCCTTCCTTCCTTTCTTCCTTCCTTTCTTTCTTTCATTTTATGGAGAGAGACAGGGCCTCATGTTCTCAGGCTAACATTATATTCACTATTTAGCTGAGGCTGGCCTTGAATTCCTAATCCTCTGCCTCCACTTCCTCAGTGCTGATATGACAAGTTTGTGCCACCGTATCTGACTATTTTGGTTTTTAGACAGAAACTGACCAGAAGCTCCAAACCTCAAGGAAATCCATGCCTCCGCCTCTGGAAAGCTTGGATCAAAAGTGTGTTCTGCCCTACACTCAGCCAAGAAACAAAGTATCTGATTCTCCTTTCTTTTGTTGTGGTAGAGACTCTTCCTCTGCTGGCCCAGGCTGTGTGCACCACCATTTGAGGCTTCCAGTTTTCAAGTTTTTATGAACTCATTACCAGTCAAGGGTGGGCTCTAGACATGCTGTATCTACCAAGGCATCTGTTACCCATCCCCCTCTCAAAACAACAGTTGGAGGCTGAGGGAATGATACCCCTACTGAAAGATGAGTGCAGGCAAGCCTATGTGACTCTGAGGTGACCCCTGACTGGAAGCCTTAGCCATTTCTGAAATGACAGGCTGCATAGCCCCAGTTTTTGCATAGGGAACAGTCCCCAAGGGAGTAAGGGCAGTTTCTGTCTCTTCTTCCCTTCAAATTGTGACATTAGGTATTCTTTCTATCACTCTCTACCTTACTTCTTTCAAACAAAATCTCCGACTAAACCTGGATCTAGGTTAATGGCTACCAAACCCTAGCCCTCCTCCTGTGTCTCCCGTTCTTAGCACTGGGTTTAGACCTGAACACCTAGATTTTCATGTGTGTCTTATGATTCGAATTCAAGTCCTCATTCTTGTAAAGCCAGTGATCTTATCCCTGATGCCATCTCCCTAGATTCCCCCTTTACAGTTTTGAGACATTGCTTTTCATTAACCCAGAGCTTGCTTATTTTGGCCAGACTGCCTGTCCTGGAGCCTGCCTCTGCCTCCGAGGGCAGAGTACAGAGCTGAGTTCTTGCCGTGGCTTTCCCATAGGTGCTGGGGACAGGAACACAGGTCCTCCCACTCACTTAGCAAGCACTCTATCAACTAATCAATTTCTCTAGCCTCCCTGGGGATCATACAACAAAATCCAGCCTAGTCTAGAGCTACTAAATTCTAGTATTCCTTCTGAGTAAGCCCCCAAGTACTGGCATCATCTGTGTTCCACGCATGCCCAGAAACTTAATCTTGGTTTTGGTTTTGTTTGTTTCTCACCATAGCCCAGACTGGCCTAGAACTCCGGGGTGTTATACCAGGGAGACTCAAGATATCCACCAGGGACACCAGGGACTTCTGAATGCCATGTGGACTTTGGTGGAGTCCCCAGACCTGCCAGCCTGAATCAACAGGGGTGAGTTTTCTGTGATTCCATACACCATGGCCCTGCAGCAATTAACACAGCAGAACAGTTTTTCTTGAGTGCTGTATAGTGACCACACATGGAGGCTGAGACAGAAATTTTGAGTTCTGAGCTAGCCTGGACTATTTAGCAAAACTGTGTCTCAGAACATCCTCCTCCTAGGTCACAAAATAAAGATATGAGGAACCCCCAGGTCCACAAACTGTGTGACCCCACATGTGGAAGTAGACAGAATTTAGAACTCTACATAGTCATAAACCAAAGTGGGGAACGGGAGCAGGAGCAACTGCTGACTTGATGACCATGGAATGTTCTGGAATTCGAGCACAGTAATGGTTATACAGAATAGTGATTTTTGTACAATATTCAGTAAATAAAAAAAGACAAGGCCTTGGTACAGTGATGCACACATTTAAGTCCAGTGCTCTGGAGGCACAGGAATGAGGATCTCTGAGTTTGAGACAACCCTGATCTACATAGCAATTTCCAGGACCTTTGGAGCTACATAGAGAGATTCTGTCTCACTAAAACAACTTTTAAAAGCCAGTGAACGAGATGTCTCACCTGACAAAGAGACCTTCTGTGAAGCTTGAGGTGCTCAGTTCCATCTGTAGGAATCACATGGTAGACTGAGGGAACGTGAGGTTGTCCCTGTCTCCACTCACACTCATGGCTGTACCCCACACACATACAAACACACAATAGTGGACAAGCATGCTGCTTATCTCTGTGCACTGCTAAGATCACATCCTTCTGGCCTTTTCCATTTGAGTAAGTGTCTGATGTACTCTGGGATGTCCTCCAGTCTCCCCTGTGAAGCTGAGGCTAACCTGACAATCCAGCTTCCTCCTGCCTCAGCCTCCTAGGTCCAGTAATGTGGAGGTGCATGGACCTCCACATTGCATTGCATTTATTGACCATGTAGTATTTCTAGCTGGTGCCCAGCAGAATCTGTCTGTGTTAAGTAGCCTTCCTACTTTCTCTCAGCCATCTGGTCCTTCTTTGTCTGCTGGGAATTGAAGTGGGCAGGACAGAGGGTGGGTACTGCTGGCCTTGTTCCATTCACTTGCTCTGCACAGTCAGGCATAATAGGGAGAAAAAAATTATCTAGTGTTCTACATTCTAGGCCAAAGGAACCAGCAAGTGAGTTCCCAGGTCACATGACCACCAGAGGACGGGCACTCTGGGCAGCAGCACAGTCAGGCCAAATGCAAATGCTTCTCCAGAGAAGTCTCAGTTTTGAGGCCACCTTGGGGAGTCTGAGACAGAAAGTGTGGGTTTTGCTTCTCGGACCCAGTCTTCTTCTGAGAAGGAAAATGAACATTTGGGTAGAGTTCAAACATGTAGACCAGTTTCCCAGGTTGAGATGGAAACAGAAGCAGAGAAACCAGAGAGAACCTTGCTTCTGAAGTCCCCTGGGAACACCTTCCTCCCATATCTCCCCACATCCGTCTCTGATCCTGTGACACAGGTGACATCCAGTAAGTACAAGTTCGGGCTGATGAAGAAGGCTATGAGCTGAGCACTTTCTGTGACTGTAACCTCACACTTACATCTTCAGTAGCACACAGTTGTTTCAGAATTCAAGCAGCTACGTGGATAGAGAAACAGTTACATATGTGGATTCTATATTTCAAATATACAGAGCAAGATTCATGAACTGCACTAATATGGATAGGATATACTACAGGTACCTGAAACCACCTGGAGGCTTCAGGATCACGCCAGCCTCACAGTGTGACCTGGGCATGCTTCTGGACTCTGTGATCCTTTCCTCTATCAAGGTAGGGACTAACACTTTGAGGAACTCCCAGTGGTTTTAGTCCCTGGCGTCCAGTGTGAGTAGACCATGCTTATCCTGTATCCGACTCTGCAAGCTGGCCTTGGAAGGACTGCTCCTCCAGGTACCCTAGAACCAGGTTTCAGGACTGAGGTAAGATTGGAGGGCACACCCTTTCATCTGCTGTTCCTGAAGACAGTGAAGACGAGAAGCATGGGCCCACATGTGCCTGAGCTGAAGGTGGATGAGGGGCCAGAGGGTACTGAAGGTACCCTCTGCTGAGGTGCTTGGAGGTGATTCAAGCCTGGATGATCCCTGTCGTGGATCTATGTCAGAAGACTTGCCTGTTTCCTCTGTGAATCCCTCCACCCTACACACATTTCCTATGTAGAGTTTGAGGTTGAAACTCAAAGAATTAGTTATAACAGCCTGAGTAGGGGAGCCACCTCTGTGGAAGCTGGTCTCATTCTGAGTGGGTGAGGAATTAGCACTTATGGAATGGGTGCTATGAGCCAGGCCTTGAAGGACATGTAAGTGTCCCAAACAAGTCTTCCTGCCACAATTTCTTTTGATGATCAGATACCACATAGGCTGCAGACAGAGGCTCTGAGCCAGGCTATGGAGCAAAGATGGAACCCACCTTGCACTCCCAGACTTTGGTTCTAGGCCTGTGTGGAGAGTGATCCTGAAAGACTTCTGCAACATGTGGGACCTCATCTTCAGTTTTCTACCTGAGTCCTCAGCATGTGGCCCCTACAGTGTGGTGTCTCTGAGCTGTCATTTCCCAAGAGAGGAGTACATAGTACCATTTTCTAGTTCCTGTTGCACCCCTCTTCTCATGTCCTCCCTCTCTGGCCTTTTCTATTTTGTGATGAATGGACACAGAAAGTCAACTTTCCTCCATGGAATTGGTTGGCAGCTGAAGTTTTTCACCAGATATTGGGTTTGGGGTTTCAGAGGCGATAGCTAACTGAGGCACAGTGCTAGCTAGACTGGATGGGGTTGTGGGGTCCTGGAGGAAATTGGCAGATCTGGCTTGTTAAAGGCCATCAAAAATGTGCTTCAGGAGATGGTAGGGATGGCCTGAGTGTGGTAGGCTGTTGAATAGGAATGAGGCAATGCAGGGTAAGATGGAATGGCTCTTCTCGAAGGCATAAAGAATGGTGTAGAGAAACAGGTCTGGCTTAAGGCTTGTCTTGTGGTGAAAAGGCAGAGGTACTAAATTGAACAGGGGGCACCTTATAATTGGATTGAAATGGACACTTCTTGTGAGCCCTGTTCTCTGCTCTGAGTATTGCCTGGGCTTTTGTCTGTGCCCTGATCCTCATGTGGTATATCCAGCACTGCTGCAGTAACTGGGCCTGGCTCAGGATCTTTGTTGCTGGTTAAGGTTCACAGACCCCTGAAAGAGGAGAAGACAGTTTTTTTCTCACTCATCCCCAGTGGAAAAAGACCTGCATGGACTCCAGCATGTGCATGCCAGGGTGCGTTTGAGGCCTTCTAAATCTATTGTGGCTGAGCTCAGTGGTTTTCTCTTCCTCTTGGTCTTTGGAATGGTGGGCATCTCTTCTGCTTTGACTCAGTTTCCAGACAGCTTAAACTCCTCTGTTTTCTTGGAGTTGTTCTCTGCTCCACTTGGTCTTTCTTGCCCCTGTCCCCTAGCTCTGTTATGCCTGTGGGGTGACACTTTGGAGGCTTTGCCCTCCAAGTACTTTGCCCGGTTGTCATTAGCCTTGTCACTGGCAAGACTACCACTCACAGCCCCCTCTCACTTCATCAGGTCTTGCCACTGGATTTTGGCCTAAAGAGCTCAGTCAATTAGCTCAGAGGCTTCATGGTCACTCTTGATGACTCTGAAGTTTTCCTGGGCCTGATCTTTCTAGATGACTGTAGAAACTTCAGATTTAGTTGTGGGATCATAGTCATCCAGATTCATCAAATGCTCAACTTGATCTCATGTATGGTTTTGGTCTCTGTACCCAGCTTGGAGCTGTAGGCAAGGCCAGGAATTCTGAAGGACTGTAGATGAGTGCTGTTATTGACCTGCCCCCATTTACAGGTCGTGTCCTTATCTAGGAAACTGGAGTTGTCTGTCCTGAAGGTGCCAATCCCTGGCACATCGCCATGTCCAGAAGTAGAAAAGAGTGAAGGAAGAAGTCACTCCCTTGGAAGTGAGATTTTCCTCTTCTCTCCCCTGTTTCACAGCAACACAGCTCAGAGGCCCCTGCAGAAGTGGGGAAGGCATTCCTAGGAAGTCTGCTTGAGCAGCACAGCTGCACCTCTGTTGACAGACAAGTGGTTTCTGCTGACCATACCATGTCATCTTTACTCAGATGTTTTGTGTTCCTTTATATTTGTGTGGCACTTCCCTGCATAGCCACCATTTGTAGTTTATAGAATGCCCTTGTTGTGTAGATTTCACTTGCCTTCCCCTGTCTTTGATACCGTGCCTTGAATTTTCTTGCAACTTTGCCAATATTCAGGTTTTCTTGTCCATAATTTCCAAGAACTTACCTGAGTTTGACAACTTCTTTCTGTTTATGGCACAACTCAGAAGTCCCCAAAAGCCTGACATTTGATGTGACTTTAGATATCTAAACCCAGCTGAGCGCAACAGTAAGGCAAGCCTTTCAACAACCAAGGCTTTCCTCCAGCCCCATGTTTCACAGACATGAAAACTATTTTTTAAAATTTAAATCTTTGGGCATAGGTATAGCTCAGTAGTAGAGAACATGTCTACATGATCTTATGTTGTTAGAGACGGATCACCTCTGAAGTACCACTGCAAATTTAAAAATAAGTAATAGCAGTAGAGTAGTGGAGGGAGTGGTGGTAATGGAGGAGGGGGAGCCGAAGTAAAAGGAGAAAAGGGGAGAGGAGGGGGAGGAGGAGGAGGAGGGGGAGGAGGAGAAGTAGGGAGAGGTATAAAAGGAGAAAAAGGAGTAGGAGGAAAAGGAACAATACTTTTGGCCAACTTGGCAATGGTACATGGACTGTACCTAAGTGTGTAAGAGAATGTCAGAACAGATGCTTAGAACCTGAAAGAAATATTTTCTCCAGGACAGATTCTGAGCTGCGTTGATCTGGAGAAGGATTTCAACTCATGAAAATCTAGCATTACCAAAAAGGAAATATAAAGTCCTTCGTGTCGTCTAGAACCCAGAGTAACAGATCAGGAAGGAGTCAATTGCAATGTATTGCTGCTTGGAATTGATGGATAGTTACATGTATGACTGTAGTGTGCTCCTGGTCATCGCTTAATATAGGATGGATACTACTCACCATGGCTTTGCATTCTTTCTTAAGATTAGAGTCTAGAGGTGGGGATGGAAAGCCAACAGTGGATTTAACCTGTTAAGACTCTGACATTCCATCAGTGTGGGGTGTCCACTACTGAAAGGCAAAGCCGAATCTCTCCTTGGAATACTGATCCACTGCTTTCTACACCTGGCTTTGTACTCAGTGAGAAGACTGGTGTCTGGCATGTCTTGAGCAGATTGAGACTAGGAGGTGGCAGAGTTGAATAGTGGTGTTTGGACATTCATTGTCTAAATTTTCTTTTCCACCATTACCAGCTCATGTTATATGGGTAGAGGTCTTCCTAGGGTAGGACACAAAGGTTTAGGACTGAAGGAACTTCCTGAGTTCTCCAGCTATCAGAGGATCCAGTCTTTTGTAGTAATTAATAGACCTGGCTGCCCTCTTAGTAGGAAGGTGCTAGGCTGTATCCTTGATTTGGCACCTGTGGTGGTGTATCCTGAACAAAGCTGGTAGACAGTGTTGGAGAGAAGGTGACTATGGCATTGGGATGTAAAATTTCATTTCACTGGACTGTCAAAGACAGGTAAGAAAGTGTTATCGTGGTCACTGATAGTCACAATGAATTTCTGGAGTGCATATTCTCCCCTGTCTGTATTTCCTGTGAGATCCCACTTGAGAGCTCCTGCATAGAAGAGTGCTGAAGTGAAGATCTGGCACTGGTAAGTCAACACTGTCAGCATGATAGTGTCAACATGTAGGTTAAGGTAGGCACTGCTCTTAAGGTAGGTACTGCTCATGAGCTGCTGGAGAGGTATTGGAGGCTGTTAATAGAAGCCATGTTGAACTCACACCTGGCATGGAGACCCTGGAGAATCTGCACACCCTTTCTGATGTGGGTGTAGACTTTCTGATCACAGGCAGAAGGCTGCAGAGCACTGTCTTTCCCAAAGATATGTGTGATTTGGAAATTTTCTGTATGGAGGAAGTGGAAAGTAGGGAAATGGTTAAATTGTCGTAGTTCTACAAACTATTGTCTTGTTTTATTCATAAATTTCCTAGGCCTGTGTCAGAATGGCATTTTTCCAGTCTCAACTTCAAAGTAGTTGACATTGGTTGCAATTACGTCCTTATTTGACCTGACTGGAATAAATGCATATGTAGGCTATGTATTTTATTGTGTCAGTACGAGGCATGTGTGAAGTATGAGAGTTTAGTAACATGAGTCCATGTTGGGGACTTAATTTGTCTATACTCAGTGAATATTGGGATGACACTGGGTACATTTACAGTACTTGAAAAGCTAAGGAAAGAAATTCGCTGACTCTAGATGTTAAAGTTAGCTTAGGTAACATGCAATCTCCCACAAAAATTAAAAACAAATCACCTTACTATATGTTAACAATGAAGAGTTATGTATTCAGTCCTTAAGGTCTCTTTCATTATGCTCCTTCACATTTTCATGAAGGTGTCCATCATGCAAAAAGGTGGCTCTATCCCAGAATAATAATTTGTTGAATCTAAAGGACTGTAAACAAATTTTTTCAGATAGAGGATTAGAGATAATAGGTCTTGACATTTTATTCTTTTTAACTGCATTATTTACTTATTTTTTGTTTTTATTCTTATTGTACCTATACAGCTGTTTTGCCTGCTTGTATTCATGTTTTCCACATGCGTACAATGCACTCAGAGTCCAGAAGATGGTATCAGATCTCCTCACACAAGAATCACTTATGGTTTTGAACTACCATGTCTATGTTGAGAACTGACATCCCAAATCAGCAGGAAGAAATTTTAAGAGAACTATGCCTCATTCCCAAGAGGTAAGGTGGATTATTTTAGTCATTCTATAGATGATAAATGTTTGTCAACATTTATGGGTGTGGCTATGGTCTTGAATCACGGAGGAAACAAAATTAGGTTAGACTCAGGTATTTATCTCTTTTTCCCCCATCCTTCTTTCTCTCCTATATATTGTTAGGAAGAAAAATGGGGAGAAGGGATGAAAATAAAAATGACAGCTATAGGGATAATAGAAAAATGGTAAATAATTGAATCTACTCTTACATCAAAGAGTATTGACAAGCCAAATGTCTTAACATTGGTAGAGATCTTTGTATATTGATGTAAAATTATTGTTATATTTGGTTGCAATATACTAAATATCAACTCTATTTAAGATACTGTACCGATATAGTTCTTTAAAATGCAATGTTAATTTCTAGTACATTTGAAATGTGCAGTTAAAAATGTTTAGTAAGAAATGCAAGTTAATAGTCAATAAAACTTCTTATGTTAGGTACTGGTCTAGTTTATTACAGAGATATCTTTTCAAAATTTAACATAGTAAATACCTAGAAACCAATAATTCAGATATACTACAGATAGATAGATAGATAGATAGATAGATAGATAGATAGATAGGTGATAGATAGACTTCAAAACCTGAGATATCTTCAGAATGTTTTACTATTTAAAGATCTTTTTGACAAGGAGATAAGTCTGCTACTGGCAGTATTCTCATTCCACTTCAAGGGAGATGATGAGCATCAAAGAACCTCATTAATTATGGAGTTTGCTTCATATGGGGCAAGAAAATTTTCATGTGAGAAAAATGCCCTTGACTCAATTGCAGACAAAATAATGTCCAAACTGGACAGACAAAATGCAGGGAAGTTGACTGCAAAGTTTTATGAAGGCAGTGTAGGCAAGTCCTTTATAATTCCTGCTTCACAAAAATAGTCTTTCCTATACAGGCCCAGAAGGCTGAAGATGGATGTTCCAATATTATAGAGACAATTTGTGGGTGACTATCCAGGCAGCCTAAAACCTCTGTCATTTCAATGGTTTTGGAAGCTGCTTGCACTGCAATTCCTATATACTCAAATGATATATATTACTCCTCAGATCTCTGATGGGGATGAACACTAGATGGTCTCACAGTTAAAATTAAATTGTTAGCATTTAGAAAAATGATTTAAGGCCTATGTAAGTTATGATAGAAAATGATTTAATACAGAACTCTAACTCACAAAAACAGGGTAGATAGTAGAGTCCGTTCTCCAAAGTTACCAAATACAAATGGACTAGACCTTGTGAGTGTCATTCATATCTGATGGTTTTCATAATTATTAAAGTTGTATATATTTTTTGGTATAAGAGAAAGAGCCTTTTGTTGCACAAAGAGGGGGAAATGTAGCGATAATCTCTTATAAAAGTGACATGTCAATAAAAAAAGCCAATGGCCAATAAGATGAGGCAGGAAAGAGGTGGACACTGGCAGGAAGAGAGAGGATGCTGGGAAATACTAAGAGATAGAGAGACTTAAAGAGAACTGCAGTTAGAGAAATTTACTTTAGGATTTTGTTGAAGACGGTCTCTGGGCCTTTGAGCTGGTAATTTTGTTTTCTTCTATTACTATTATTCTTAGGTTTCGTCTTTTCATAGTTTCCCAGATTTCCTAGATATATTGTGTCATGAATTTTTCACATTTCGTATTTCACTGAATAACTGATTTCTTTCTATTGCATCCTATTACATGTTAAATTAACTCTTCCATGTCCTGTATTCTTTTCTTTTAGTTTCCAACCCCAATAAGCCCAAATAAAAACACACACAATCCAAGTATTATTATAATTGTAAGCTATATGCCTATATTGGGCAGATCTAACACTATACTAACTTATTCCCCAGGTGTAAGACCCCTTACAACTTGCAGTTTCTCTTAGCCACCTAGTTTAGTTCCACCAAGGATTTCTCCTTATCTTTCATTCTCTCTCCTTCCCCTCTCGTCCTCTTGTTTCTCCCATTTCTCTCCTCCAGTCGCACCTTTCCCCTCCACAGCCCAATCACAGGCTCTAGCCTTTATTGGCCAGTTAAAATGGGGAGAAGTTTCATAGGGGGATTGACTGCTTGTAGTGGGGCAAGCCATCTTCAGAAAGCAGAAATAACATCAGAATATAAATAGCACCAGGAAAACCCACAACAAACACCAGAGATAACGAGATGTCCAAAGGCAAGCACAAGAACAGTAGCAACAGAAGACAATATAACTTGAAGCAATTGCAACCCAGTTGTCCTACCACAGCAACTCCTGGCTACTCTAAGAAATCTGAAGAGCAAGATACTGACCTGAAATCCCATCTTAAAAAGATGATAGAGATCTTTA
This sequence comes from Grammomys surdaster, assembly GCF_004785775.1. Lineage (NCBI taxonomy): Eukaryota > Metazoa > Chordata > Mammalia > Rodentia > Muridae > Grammomys > Grammomys surdaster. The sequence continues at coordinate 3,188 of NW_021614450.1, read as the reverse complement.
AGGAAGATATAAATAACTCACTTAAAGAGGTACAGGAAAACATAGGCAAACAGGTAGAATTCCTTAAAAAGGAAACAAATAAATTCCTTAAAGAAATGCAGGAAAATACAGTTAAACAGGTGAAGGAATTGAATAAAATGGTCCAAGACCTAAAAAAAGGAAATATGAACAATAAATAAATCACAAACGGAGGCAGCACTGGAGATGGAAAACATAGGAAAGAAATCAGGAACTACAGATGCAACCATCAAGAACTGAATACAAGAGATGGAAGAGAAAATCTCAAGTGTTGGAGGTATCATACCATAGAAGATATCAACCTATCATTCAAAGAAATTACAAATTGTGAAAAGTTCTAACCCAAAATATCCAGGAAATTTGGGACACAATGAAAAGACTAAACCTAAGAATAATAGGAGTAGAAGACAGTGAACATTCCCTGTTTGATGGGCCAGAAAACATCTTCAACAAAATCATAGGAGAAAACGTCCCTAATCTAAAGAAAGAGATGGCCATAAATGTACTAGGAAGCCCTCAGAACACCAAATAGATTGGAACAGAAAAGAAAATCTTCCTGCCCTATAACCATAAATAAGAACACTAAATTTACAGAACAAAGAAAGAATATTAAATACAATAAGGAGAAAAAGCCAAGTAACATATAAAGGCAGACCTGTCAGAATCACACCACACTTATCAACAGAGACACTAAGAGCCAGAAGATGGTAGACAGGTGTCCTTCAGACCCTAGTAGACCACAGATGCCATCCCAGGCTACTATAACTAACAAAACTCTCAATCACCAAAGATAGAGAAACCAAGATATTCTATGAGAAAAGCAACTTTAAACAGTATCTTACTACTAATCTAGCCCTACAGAGGATGCAAGAAGGAAAACTCCAACACAAGGAAGGTAACTACATGCAAGAAAACACAGGAGATTAATCATATCACAACAAACCCAAAAGACGAGAACCACATACATATATTACCTCTTCCAAACAATCATTGTTCTTTAATATCTCTCCATATCAATGTACTCAATTCCAAGATAAAAAGCCACGAACTAACAGACTGGATATGTAAAAAGGACCTAGAATTTTGCTGTATTCAAGATACATTCCTCACTGACAAAGAGATACTACCTCAGAGTACAGGGCTGGAAAAAATCTTGCTAGCAAATGGACCCAAGAAAAAAGCTGGAGTAGCCATTCTAATATCCAGTAAAATAGACTTTCAACCAAAGGTATTCAAAACTGATGAGGAAGGACACTTCATACTCATAGAAGGAAAAATTGACCAAGATGAAGTCTCAATTCTAAATATCTATGCTCTGATGCAAGGGCACCCACATTCATAAAAGAAACTCTACTAAAGCTAAAAACAAACATTGACTATCACACAATAATAGTGGGGAACTTCAATACCCCACTCTCACCAATGGACAGGTCATTGAAACAGAAACTAGACAGGACACAGTGAAACTAAGAGAAATTATGAACCAAATGGTTTTCCCACATATCTACAGAACATTTCACTCCAAAACAAAAGAATATACCTTCTTCTCAGACCCTCATGGATATTTCTCCAAAATAGACCATATAATTAGACACAAAACAAGCCTCACTGATACAAGAAGATTGAAATAATCTCATGCATTTTATCAGATTACCACAGACAAAGGCTGAACCTCAGTAACAACAGAAACAACAGGAAGCTTGTAGGGTTGCAGGTCCTGCATCTGCTCTGTCATAGGGCATGGCTGCTTGGGGGCAGGAGGTGGGTAGGATGTAAGGAGTTTGACTGTACTTACCTGACACAGCCATCCAGGAGATGTTGGGAAGCTCTGAGGCACTGACAGGGTGGGAAAGTACAATCAGAGATGTGGAAAAGCTAGAGCCAACTTTCTGGCACTGGGCCTGTGACAAGGCCTGGCCCATGGGGTTCTCACACTCTTAGACATCCAGGTGCTGCTGATAGTCTGAACGGCTGAGAGTACAGTGGGTCGCCCTTTGGCTGGTTCTAGCCGGGGCCAGTGGGAAAAGGGGATCTCTGGCAGGTCCGACACTGAGTGCCCTTGGCTTGACAGAGGCAGCAGATTTGGTGGTAGTTGTGGCTGAGAGTACAGAGAGGCCACCTATGGGAGATTAGACAGCATCTTTGTAGGCAAAGTCTTCTCTATGGCTCCTCACCCACAGATCCTGATGAAAAGAGATGGTCCATGGTTCTGAGGCATTTATTTTCATGGCAGAAAGTAGATTCGTAAAACCATATCCCACTTTTCGGAGTGGTCCTTAGATTAAATACCTTTTGCAAGGAGGAATGTCTGACAATGGAACCTTACTAGCAACATCCTCTGGACCTCTAGGAACCTCATTTGCAAGGAGATCTCTGTCTTCAGCCTATGTGACCACAGGTCACATCTCTTTTCCTATTGTCTTTCACAGATGTCTGAGATGTCTCATCTACATTTTGAAGGTCTTAGAGCATTGCCCTTATGTGACTGATGGTGACAAATCTATGGGGAGCTGCAGCTATGTGGCAGGGTCCAGAACTTGGGAGCAGGCAAAGCTCTTCCCTTCCCCTCAGGGACTTTGGGGCTTCAAAGCCTTTTGCTTCACCAAGGAGCAGGCTACCTCTCATGGTCCACTGCTACACTGAAGCCCACATATTCATGGAAATTGAACAACTCTCTATTCAATGATAACTTGGTCAGAGAAGAAATAAAGGAATAAAAGACTTTCTAGAACTCAAAGAAAATGAAGGCATAGCAAGCTCAAACTTATGGGATGCAATGAAAGGAGTGTTAAGAAGAAAATTTGGAGCACTAAGTGCCTTCACAAAGAAATTGGAGAAATCCTATACTAGGAAGTTAACAGCATACCTGAAAGCTCTAGAAAACGAAAAGCAAGCACAACAAGAGGAGGAGATGGCAGGAAATAGCCAAACTCAGGGCTGAAATCAACCAAATAGAAACAAAGACAATAATACAAAGAATGAACATAACCAAGGGCTTTCTTGAGAAAAAGCAACAAGACAGATAAACTCTTAGTTGAATTAAGTAAAGGGCACAGAGACAGTATCCAAATTAACAAAATTAGAAATACAAAGGGAAACATAACAACAGAAACTGAGGAAATTAAAAAAATTATCAGATCTTACTACCAAAGTTTATACTCAACTAAACT
>NW_021614449.1:0-1340 GCF_004785775.1 Grammomys surdaster | reverse complement strand
AGAGCAGGATCAGATGGTTTTAGTGCAGAATTCTATAAGACCTTCAAAGGAGACCTAATACCCATACTTCTCAAACTATTCCACAAAATATAAACAGTAGGAACACTACACAATTCATTCTATGAAACCACAGTTCCCCTTATACCTAAACTACACAAAGACCCAATAAATAAAGAGAACTTCAAAACAATTTCACTTATAAATATAAATACAAAAAAAATCAATAAAATTCTTGCAAACCAAATCCAAGAACACAGCAAAACGATCATTCACCATGATCAAGTAGGCTTCATCCCTGGGATGCAGGGGTGGTTCAAAATACACAATTCCATCAATGTAATCCACTATGTAAACAAACTAAAAGGAAAAAATCCCACATGATGATCTCATTAGATCAGGAATCCAAGGCTCATACATAAACACAGTAAAAACAATATACAGCAAACCACTAGCCAACATGAAACTAAATGGAGAGGAACTTGAAGCAATCCCACTAAAATCAGGGATTAGACAAGGCTGCCCACTCTCTCCCTATCTATTCAATATAGTACTTGAAGTCCTAGACACAGCAATCAGACAACAAAAGGAGGTCTAAGGGATACAAATTGGAAAGGAAGAAGTCAAAATATCACTATTTGCAGATGATATGATAGTATACTTAAGTGACCCTAAAATTTCCACAAAAGAACTCCTAAATCTGATAAACAACTTCAGCAAAGTGGCTGGATATTACATTAACTCAAACAAATCAGTGACTTCTACTCAAAGGATAAAGAGGCTGAGAAATAAATTAGAGAAACAACACCCTTCACAAAAGCCACAAATAATATAAAATATCTTGGTATAACTCTTACCAAGCAAGTGAAAGATCTGTATGACAAGAACTTCTTCAAGTCTCTGAAGGAAGAAATCAAAGATCTCAGAAGATTAAAAGATCTCTCACACTTATAGATTGGCAGGATTAGTACAACAAAAATGGCCATCTTGCCAAATCAATCTACAGATTCAATGAAATCCCTATCTAACTTCCAATTAATTCTTCGAAGAGTTAGAAAAAGTGATTTGGAAATTTATTTGGAATAACAAAAAACCCAGTATAGCAAAAACTCTTTCCAACAATAAATTAACTTCTGGGGGAATCACCATGCCTGATCTCAAGCTTTAGTAAAGAGCAATAATGATAAAAGCTGCATGGTATTGGTACAGAGACAGGCAAGTAGATCAGTGGAAGAGAATTGAAGCCTCAGAAATGATCCTACACACCTATGGTCACTTGATCTTTGACAAAGGAGTGAAAACCATCCAGTGGAAAACGACAGCATTTTCAACAAATGGGGCTG
>NW_021614448.1:489-1216 GCF_004785775.1 Grammomys surdaster | reverse complement strand
TTCTGCTGTAAACCAAACACACTTCCTAACAGAAATGTCACATGTAACATGACTTAGATATTTTCAGCTATGTTGTACTTGCCTTTAGCTCTGCAAGTAAGAATGTGCTGAATTGCTCTTACCTTTACATTAGTGTTGTTCAATACCTTCTAATGTGCTTTTCTAATGGAAGCTAGCAACTTACTTGTACATTCCATATGAAACCATGAAAGACACATGACCGGGTGGTACAAGTGTTTCTGCTGTAAACCAAACACACTTCCTAACTGAAATTTCACATGTAACATGATTTAGTTGTTTGCAGCTGTGTTGTACTTGCCTTTAGCTCTGCAAGTAAGAATGTGCTGAATTTTGCTTATCTTTACATTAGTGGTGTTCAATACCTTCTAATGTGCTTTTCTGCTGGAATCTAGCAACTTACTTGGACATTTCATGTTAAAAATTGTAAGATACATTGCCGGGCGATACAAGTGTTTCTGCTGTAAACCAAACACTCTTCCTAACTGAAATGTCACATGTAACATGATTTAGGTGTTTTCAGCTGTGTTGTACTTGCCTTTAGCTCTGCAAGTAAGAATGTGCTGAATTGCGATTATCTTTATATTAGTGTTGTTCAATACGTTCTAATGTGATTTTCTGCAGGAATCTAGCAACTTACTTGGACATTCCATATGAAACCTTGAAAGTTACATGGCCGGGTGCTACAAGTGTTTCTGCTGTAAACCAA
>NW_021614448.1:0-389 GCF_004785775.1 Grammomys surdaster | reverse complement strand
CCTTTAGCTCTGCAAGTAAGAATGTGCTGAATTGCACTTACATTTACATTAGTGTTGTTCAATACATTCAAATATGCTTTTCTGCTGTATCTATCAACTTACTTGGACATTGCATATGAAACCATGAAAAATACATGGCCGGGTCATACAAGTGTTTCTGCTGTAAACCAAACACACTTCCTAACTGAAATGTCACATGTAACATTATTTAGGTGTTTTCAGCTGTTTTGTACTTGCCTTTAGCTCTGCAAGTAAGAATGTGCTGAATTGTGCTTATCTCTATATTAGTGTTGTTCAATATGTTCTAATGTGCTTTTCTACTGGTATCTAGCAACTTACTTGGACATTCCATATGAAACCATGGAAGATACATGAACGGGTGGTACAAG